>NW_026512109.1:0-95664 GCF_027579735.1 Bombina bombina
TCTAACATGGGGACTGGCTGTAAGGACACCGCCTAGGGAGTGGGGTGAAAAAGCTTTGCTGTCACGCTGTGTGTATTACGGACGTATTCATATGCAGTAAAACCACTGCAAGGTTTATAATCGTTTTTAGAAGCTTAAGCACAGACGTCAATTACAAACTTTATCTTCTTTTGATGCTTTATTTAAATAGCCCATCATTTTGTAGGTGTATAATATCTCTTTAACTTTTATGTATAAATCCCCCTAGGCACCATTTGCTTTATAAATCAACCACTTTATTGACTGCACCAGTACGGTTGTCCTTCTCACGATGTGCAAAATCATTTTGCTTAATTCTTTCCTTATCGGTGAAATGCTATTACTGTAGTGCATATTCCCTTTCCACCCTGCACTCAACAGGCGCGCTTTATACAAGCTGTAGTGCCCATATGGGGTGGGGGCTATCAGGTGAGATCTGAAACAGGTTACACAGCAGGTATGAGAGAGTTACTGCACATTATACACTAAATACATCTCATGCACCTCCTGCTAATCATGGTGCTGACATATTGGTACCTAGGTTACACTGCAGGTATGTGATAGAGAGTTACTGCACATTATACACTAAATACATCTCATGCACCTCCTGATAATCATGGTGCTGACATATTGGTACCTAGGTTACACTGCAGGCATGTGATAGAGAGTTACTGCACATTATACACAAAATACATCTCATGCACCTCCTGCTAATCATGGTGCTGACATATTGGTACCTAGGTTACACTGCAGGTATGTGATAGAGAGTTACTGCACATTATACACTAAATACATCTCATGCACCTCCTGCTAATCATGGTGCTGACATATTGGTACCTAGGTTACACTGCAGGTATGTGATAGAGTTACTGCACATTATACACTAAATACATCTCATGCATCTCCTGCTAATCATGGTGCTGACATATTGGTACCTAGGTTACACTGCAGGTATGTGATAGAGAGTTACTGCACATTATACACTAAATACATCTCATGCACCTACCTGCTAATCATGGTGCTGACATATTGGTACCTAGGTTACACTGCAGGTATGTGATCGTTACTTGCACATTATACACTAAATACATCTCATGCACCTCCCTGCTAATCATGGTGCTGACATATTGGTACCTAGGTTACACTGCAGGTATGTGATAGAGTCACTGCACATTATACACTAAATACATCTCATGCACCTCCTGCTAATCATGGTGCTGACATATTGGTACTTAGGTTACACTGCAGGTATGTGATAGAGTTACTGCACATTATACACTAAATACATCTCATGCACTTCCTGCTAATCATGGTGCTGACATATTGGTACCTAGGTTACACTGCAGGTATGTAGATAGAGAGTTACTGCACAATTATACAGTAAATACATCTCATGCACCTCCTGCTAATCATGGTGCTGACATATTGGTACCTAGGTTACACTGCAGGTATGTGATAGAGAGTTACTGCACATTATACACTAAATACATCTCATGCACTTCCTGCTAATCATGGTGCTGACATATTGGTACCTAGGTTACACTGCAGGTATGTGAGGGAGAGTTACTGCACATTATACACTAAATACATCTCATGCACCTCCTGCTAATCATGGTGCTGACATATTGGTACCTAGGTTACACTGCAGGTATGTGATAGAGAGTTACTGCGCATTATACACTAAATACATCTCATGCACCTCCTGCTAATCATGGTGCTGACATATTGGTACCTAGGTTACACTGCAGGTATGTGATAGAGAGTTACTGCACATTATACACTAAATACATCTCATGCACCTCCTGCTAATCATGGTGCTGACATATTGGTACCTAGGTTACACTGCAGGTATGTGATAGATAGTTACTGCACATTATACACTAATACATCTCATGCACCTCCTGCTAATCATGGTGCTGACGTATTGGTACCTAGGTTACACTGCAGGTATGTGATAGAGAGTTACTGCACATTATACACTAAATACATCTCATGCACCTCCTGCTAATCATGGTGCTGACGTATTGGTACCTAGGTTACACTGCAGGTATGTGATAGAGAGTTACTGCACATTATACACTAAATACATCTCATGCATCCTGCTAATCATGGTGCTGACATATTGGTACCTAGGTTACACTGCAGGTATGTGATAGAGAGTTACTGCACATTATACACTAAATACATCTCTTGCTAATCATGGTGCTGACATATTGGTACCTAGGTTACACTGCAGGTATGTGATAGAGAGTTACTGCACATTATACACTAAATACATCTCATGCACCTCCTGCTAATCATGGTGCTGACATATTGGTACCTAGGTTACACTGCAGGTATGTGATAGAGAGTTACTGCACATTATACACTAAATACATCTCATGCACCTCCTGCTAATCATGGTGCTGACATATTGGTACCTAGGTTACACTGCAGGTATGTGATAGAGTTACTGCACATTATACACTAAATACATCTCATGCACCTCCTGCTAATCATGGTGCTGACATATTGGTACCTAGGTTACACTGCAGGTATGTGATAGAGAGTTACTGCACATTATACACTAAATACATCTCATGCACCTCCTGCTAATCATGGTGCTGACATATTGGTACCTAGGTTACACTGCAGGTATGTGATAGAGAGTTACTGCACATTATACACTAAATACATCTCATGCACCTCCTGCTAATCATGGTGCTGACATATTGGTACCTAGGTTACACTGCAGGTATGTGATAGAGAGTTACTGCACATTATACACTAAATACATCTCATGCACCTCCTGCTAATCATGGTGCTGACATATTTGGTACCTAGGTTACACTGCAGGTATGTGATAGAGAGTTACTGCACATTATATACTAAATACATCTCATGCACCTCCTGCTAATCATGGTGCTGACATATTGGTACCTAGGTTACACTGCAGGTATGTGATAGAGAGTTACTGCACATTATACACTAAATACATCTCATGCACCTCCTGCTAATCATGGTGCTGACATATTGGTACCTAGGTTACACTGCAGGTATGTGATAGAGAGTTACTGCGCATTATACACTAAATACATCTCATGCACCTCCTGCTAATCATGGTGCTGACATATTGGTACCTAGGTTACACTGCAGGTATGTGATAGATAGTTACTGCACATTATACACTAAATACACTCTCATGCACCTCTGCTAATCATGGTGCTGACGTATAGGTACCTAGGTTACACTGCAGGTATGTGATAGAGAGTTACTGCACATTATACATAAATACATCTCATGCACCTCCTGCTAATCATGGTGCTGACGTATTGGTACCTAGGTTACACTGCAGGTATGTGATAGAGAGTTACTGCACATTATACATAAATACATCTCATGCACCTGCTAATCATGGTGCTGACATATTGGTACCTAGGTTACACTGCAGGTATGTGATAGAGAGTTACTGCACATTATACACTAAATACATCTCATGCACCTCCTGCTAATCATGGTGCTGACATATTGGTACCTAGGTTACACTGCAGGTATGTGATAGAGAGTTACTGCACATTATACACTAAATACATCTCATGCACCTCCTGCTAATCATGGTGCTGACATATTGGTACCTAGGTTACACTGCAGGTATGTGATAGGAGTTACTGCACATTATACACTAAATACATCTCATGCACCTCCTGCTAATCATGGTGCTGACATATTGGTACCTAGGTTACACTGCAGGTATGTGATAGAGAGTTACTGCACATTATACACTAAATATATCTGTCACCTCCTGCTAATCATGGTGCTGACATATTGGTACCTAGGTTTCACTGCAGGTATGTGATAGAGAGTTACTGCACATTATACACTAAATACATCTCATGCACCTCCTGCTAATCATGGTGCTGACATATTGGTACCTAGGTTACACTGCAGGTATGTGATAGAGAGTTACTGCACATTATACACTAAATACATCTCATGCACCTCCTGCTAATCATGGTGCTGACATATTGGTACCTAGGTTACACTGCAGGTATGTGATAGAGAGTTACTGCACATTATACACTAAATACATCTCATGCACCTCCTGCTAATCATGGTGCTGACATATTGGTACCTAGGTTACACTGCAGGTATGTGATAGAGAGTTACTGCACATTATACACTAAATACATCTCATGAACCGTCTGCTAATCATGGTGCTGACATATTGGTACCTAGGTTACACTGCAGGTATGTGATAGAGAGTTACTGCACATTATACACTAAATACATCTCATGCACCTCCTGCTAATCATGGTGCTGACATATTGGTACCTAGGTTACACTGCAGGTATGTGATAGAGAGTTACTGCACATTATACACTAATACATCTCATGCACCTCCTGCTAATCATGGTGCTGACATATTGGTACCTAGGTTACACTGCAGGTATGTGATAGAGAGTTACTGCACATTATACACTAAATACATCTCATGCACCTCCTGCTAATCATGGTGCTGACATATTGGTACCTAGGTTACACTGCAGGTATGTGATAGAGAGTTACTGCACATTATACACTAAATACATCTCATGCACCTCCTGCTAATCATGGTGCTGACATATTGGTACCTAGGTTACACTGCAGGTATGTGATAGAGAGTTACTGCACATTATACACTAAATACATCTCATGCACCTCCTGCTAATCATGGTGCTGACATATTGGTACCTAGGTTACACTGCAGGTATGTGATAGAGAGTTACTGCACATTATACACTAAATACATCTCATGCACCTCCTGCTAATCATGGTGCTGACATATTGGTACCTAGGTTTCACTGCAGGTATGTGATAGAGAGTTACTGCACATTATACACTAAATACATCTCATGCACCTCCTGCTAATCATGGTGCTGACATATTGGTACCTAGGTTACACTGCAGGTATGTGATAGAGAGTTACTGCCCATTATACACTAAATACATCTCATGCACCTCCTGCTAATCATGGTGCTGACATATTGGTACCTAGGTTACACTGCAGGTATGTGATAGAGTTACTGCACATTATACACTAAATACATCTCATGCACCTCCTGCTAATCATGGTGCTGACATATTGGTACCCTAGGTTACACTGCAGGTATGTGATAGAGAGTTACTGCACATTATACACTAAATACATCTCATGTACCTCCTGCTAATCATGGTGCTGACATATTGGTACCTAGGTTTCACTGCAGGTATGTGATAGAGAGTTACTGCACATTATACACTAAATACATCTCATGCACCTCCTGCTAATCATGGTGCTGACATATTGGTAACTAGGTTACACTGCAGGTATGTAAGAGTTACTGCACATTATACACTAAATACATCACATGCCCTCCTGCTAATCTTGGTGCTGACATATTGGTACCTAGCTTACACTGCAGGTATGTGATAGAGAGTTACTGCACATTATACACTAAATACATCTCATGCACCTCCTGCTAATCATGGTGCTGACATATTGGTACCTAGGTTACACTGCAGGTATGTGATAGAGAGTTACTGCACATTATACACTAAATACATCTCATGCACCTCCTGCTAATCATGGTGCTGACATATTGGTACCTAGGTTACACTGCAGGTATGTGATAGAGAGTTACTGCACATTATACACTAAATACATCTCATGCACCTCCTGCTAATCATGGTGCTGACATATTGGTACCTAGGTTACACTGCAGGTATGTGATAGAGTTACTGCACATTATACACTAAATACATCTCATGCACCTCCTGCTAATCATGGTGCTGACATATTGGTACCTAGGTTACACTGCAGGTATGTGATAGAGAGTTACTGCACATTATACACTAAATACATCTCATGCACCTCCTGCTAATCATGGTGCTGACATATTGGTACCTAGGTTACACTGCAGGTATGTGATAGAGAGTTACTGCACATTATACACTAAATACATCTCATGCACCTCCTGCTAATCATGGTGCTGACATATTGGTACCTAGGTTACACTGCAGGTATGTGATAGAGAGTTACTGCACATTATACACTAAATACATCTCATGCACCTCCTGCTAATCATGGTGCTGACATATTGGTACCTAGGTTACACTGCAGGTATGTGATAGAGAGTTACTGCACATTATACACTAAATACATCTCATGCACCTCCTGCTAATCATGGTGCTGACATATTGGTACCTAGGTTACACTGCAGGTATGTGATAGAGTTACTGCACATTATACACTAAATACATCTCATGCACCTCCTGCTAATCATGGTGCTGACATATTGGTACCTAGGTTACACTGCAGGTATGTGATAGAGAGTTACTGCACATTATACACTAAATACATCTCATGCACCTCCTGCTAATCATGGTGCTGACATATTGGTACCTAGGTTACACTGCAGGTATGTGATAGAGAGTTACTGCACATTATACACTAAATACATCTCATGCACCTCCTGCTAATCATGGTGCTGACATATTGGTACCTAGGTTACACTGCAAGGTATGTGATAGAGAGTTACTGCACATTATACACTAAATACATCTCATGCACCTCCTGCTAATCATGGTGCTGACATATTGGTACCTAGGTTACACTGCAGGTATGTGATAGAGAGTTACTGCACATTATACACTAAATACATCTCATGCACCTCCTGCTAATCATGGTGCTGACATATTGGTACCTAGGTTACACTGCAGGTATGTGAGGAGAGTTACTGCACATTATACACTAAATACATCTCATGCACCTCCTGCTAATCATGGTGCTGACATATTGGTACCTAGGTTACACTGCAGGTATGTGATAGTTACTGCACATTATACACTAAATACATCTCATGCACCTCTGCTAATCATGGTGCTGACATATTGGTACCTAGGTTACACTGCAGGTATGTGATAGAGAGTTACTGCACATTATACACTAAATAAATCTCATGCACCTCCTGCTAATCATGGTGCTGACATATTGGTACCTAGGTTACACTGCAGGTATGTGATAGAGAGTTACTGCACATTATACACTAAATACATCTCATGCACCTCCTGCTAATCATGGTGCTGACATATTGGTACCTAGGTTACACTGCAGGTATGTGATAGAGTTACTGCACATTATACACTAAATACATCTCATGCACCTCCTGCTAATCATGGTGCTGACATATTGGTACCTAGGTTACACTGCAGGTATGTGATAGAGAGTTACTGCACATTATACACTAAATACATCTCATGCACCTCCTGCTAATCATGGTGCTGACATATTGGTACCTAGGTTACACTGCAGGTATGTGATAGAGAGTTACTGCACATTATACACTAAATACATCTCATGCACCTCCTGCTAATCATGGTGCTGACATATTGGTACCTAGGTTACACTGCAGGTATGTGATAGAGAGTTACTGCACATTATACACTAAATACATCTCATGCACCTCCTGCTAATCATGGTGCTGACATATTGGTACCTAGGTTACACTGCAGGTATGTGATAGAGAGTTACTGCACATTATACACTAAATACATCTCATGCTCCTCCTGCTAATCATGGTGCTGACATATTGGTACCTAGGTTACACTGCAGGTATGTGATAGAGAGTTACTGCACATTATACACTAAATACATCTCATGTACCTCCTGCTAATCATGGTGCTGACATATTGGTACCTAGGTTACACTGCAGGTATGTGATAGAGAGTTACTGCACATTATACACTAAATACATCTCATGCACCTCCTGCTAATCATGGTGCTGACATATTGGTACCTAGGTTACACTGCAGGTATGTGATAGAGAGTTACTGCACATTATACACTAAATACATCTCATGCACCTCCTGCTAATCATGGTGCTGACATATTGGTACCTAGGTTACACTGCAGGTATGTGATAGAGAGTTACTGCACATTATACACTAAATACATCTCATGCACCTCCTGCTAATCATGGTGCTGACATATTGGTACCTAGGTTACACTGCAGGTATGTGATAGAGAGTTACTGCACATTATACACTAAATACATCTCATGCACCTCCTGCTAATCATGGTGCTGACATATTGGTACCTAGGTTACACTGCAGGTATGTGATAGAGAGTTACTGCACATTATACACTAAATACATCTCATGCACCTCCTGCTAATCATGGTGCTGACATATTGGTACCTAGGTTACACTGCAGGTATGTGATAGAGAGTTACTGCACATTATACACTAAATACATCTCATGCACCTCCTGCTAATCATGGTGCTGACATATTGGTACCTAGGTTACACTGCAGGTATGTGATAGAGAGTTACTGCACATTATACACTAAATACATCTCATGCACCTCCTGCTAATCATGGTGCTGACATATTGGTACCTAGGTTACACTGCAGGTATGTGATAGAGAGTTACTGCACATTATACACTAAATACATCTCATGCACCTCCTGCTAATCATGGTGCTGACATATTGGTACCTAGGTTACACTGCAGGTATGTGATAGAGTTACTGCACATTATACACTAAATACATCTCATGCACCTCCTGCTAATCATGGTGCTGACATATTGGTACCTAGGTTACACTGCAGGTATGTGATAGAGTTACTGCACATTATACACTAAATACATCTCATGCACCTCCTGCTAATCATGGTGCTGACATATTGGTACCTAGGTTACACTGCAGGTATGTGATAGAGAGTTACTGCACATTATACACTAAATACATCTCATGCACCTCCTGCTAATCATGGTGCTGACATATTGGTACCTAGGTTACACTGCAGGTATGTGATAGAGAGTTACTGCACATTATACACTAAATACATCTCATGCACCTCCTGCTAATCATGGTGCTGACATATTGGTACCTAGGTTACACTGCAGGTATGTGATAGAGAGTTACTGCACATTATACACTAAATACATCTCATGCACCTCCTGCTAATCATGGTGCTGACATATTGGTACCTAGGTTACACTGCAGGTATGTGATAGAGAGTTACTGCACATTATACACTAAATACATCTCATGCACCTCCTGCTAATCATGGTGCTGACATATTGGTACCTAGGTTACACTGCAGGTATGTGATAGAGTTACTGCACATTATACACTAAATACATCTCATGCACCTCCTGCTAATCATGGTGCTGACATATTGGTACCTAGGTTACACTGCAGGTATGTGATAGAGAGTTACTGCACATTATACACTAAATACATCTCATGCACCTCCTGCTAATCATGGTGCTGACATATTGGTACCTAGGTTACACTGCAGGTATGTGATAGAGAGTTACTGCACATTATACACTAAATACATCTCATGCACCTCCTGCTAATCATGGTGCTGACATATTGGTACCTAGGTTACACTGCAGGTATGTGATAGAGAGTTACTGCACATTATACACTAAATACATCTCATGCACCTCCTGCTAATCATGGTGCTGACATATTGGTACCTAGGTTACACTGCAGGTATGTGATAGAGAGTTACTGCACATTATACACTAAATACATCTCATGCACCTCCTGCTAATCATGGTGCTGACATATTGGTACCTAGGTTACACTGCAGGTATGTGATAGAGAGTTACTGCACATTATACACTAAATACATCTCATGCACCTCCTGCTAATCATGGTGCTGACATATTGGTACCTAGGTTACACTGCAGGTATGTGATAGAGTTACTGCACATTATACACTAAATACATCTCATGCACCTCCTGCTAATCATGGTGCTGACATATTGGTACCTAGGTTACACTGCAGGTATGTGATAGAGAGTTACTGCACATTATACACTAAATACATCTCATGCACCTCCTGCTAATCATGGTGCTGACATATTGGTACCTAGGTTACACTGCAGGTATGTGATAGAGAGTTACTGCACATTATACACTAAATACATCTCATGCACCTCCTGCTAATCATGGTGCTGACATATTGGTACCTAGGTTACACTGCAGGTATGTGATAGTTACTGCACATTATACACTAAATACATCTCATGCACCTCCTGCTAATCATGGTGCTGACATATTGGTACCTAGGTTACACTGCAGGTATGTGATAGAGAGTTACTGCACATTATACACTAAATACATCTCATGCACCTCCTGCTAATCATGGTGCTGACATATTGGTACCTAGGTTACACTGCAGGTATGTGATAGAGAGTTACTGCACATTATACACTAAATACATCTCATGCACCTCCTGCTAATCATGGTGCTGACATATTGGTACCTAGGTTACACTGCAGGTATGTGATAGAGAGTTACTGCACATTATACACTAAATACATCTCATGCACCTCCTGCTAATCATGGTGCTGACATATTGGTACCTAGGTTACACTGCAGGTATGTGATAGAGAGTTACTGCACATTATACACTAAATACATCTCATGCACCTCCTGCTAATCATGGTGCTGACATATTGGTACCTAGGTTACACTGCAGGTATGTGATAGAGAGTTACTGCACATTATACACTAAATACATCTCATGCACCTCCTGCTAATCATGGTGCTGACATATTGGTACCTAGGTTACACTGCAGGTATGTGATAGAGAGTTACTGCACATTATACACTAAATACATCTCATGCACCTCCTGCTAATCATGGTGCTGACATATTGGTACCTAGGTTACACTGCAGGTATGTGATAGTTACTGCACATTATACACTAAATACATCTCATGCACCTCCTGCTAATCATGGTGCTGACATATTGGTACCTAGGTTACACTGCAGGTATGTGATAGAGAGTTACTGCACATTATACACTAAATACATCTCATGCACCTCCTGCTAATCATGGTGCTGACATATTGGTACCTAGGTTACACTGCAGGTATGTGATAGAGAGTTACTGCACATTATACACTAAATACATCTCATGCACCTCCTGCTAATCATGGTGCTGACATATTGGTACCTAGGTTACACTGCAGGTATGTGATAGAGAGTTACTGCACATTATACACTAAATACATCTCATGCACCTCCTGCTAATCATGGTGCTGACATATTGGTACCTAGGTTACACTGCAGGTATGTGATAGAGAGTTACTGCACATTATACACTAAATACATCTCATGCACCTCCTGCTAATCATGGTGATAACATATTGGTACCTAGGTTACACTGCAGGTATGTGATAGAGAGTTACTGCACATTATACACTAAATACATCTCATGCACCTCCTGCTAATCATGGTGCTGACATATTGGTACCTAGGTTACACTGCAGGTATGTGATAGAGAGTTACTGCACATTATACACTAAATACATCTCATGCACCTCCTGCTAATCATGGTGCTGACATATTGGTACCTAGGTTACACTGCAGGTATGTGATAGTTACTGCACATTATACACTAAATACATCTCATGCACCTCCTGCTAATCATGGTGCTGACATATTGGTACCTAGGTTACACTGCAGGTATGTGATAGAGAGTTACTGCACATTATACACTAAATACATCTCATGCACCTCCTGCTAATCATGGTGCTGACATATTGGTACCTAGGTTACACTGCAGGTATGTGATAGAGAGTTACTGCACATTATACACTAAATACATCTCATGCACCTCCTGCTAATCATGGTGCTGACATATTGGTACCTAGGTTACACTGCAGGTATGTGATAGAGAGTTACTGCACATTATACACTAAATACATCTCATGCACCTCCTGCTAATCATGGTGCTGACATATTGGTACCTAGGTTACACTGCAGGTATGTGATAGTTACTGCACATTATACACTAAATACATCTCATGCACCTCCTGCTAATCATGGTGCTGACATATTGGTACCTAGGTTACACTGCAGGTATGTGATAGAGAGTTACTGCACATTATACACTAAATACATCTCATGCACCTCCTGCTAATCATGGTGCTGATATATTGGTACCTAGGTTACACTGCAGGTATGTGATAGAGAGTTACTGTACATTATACACTAAATACATCTAATGCACCTCCTGCTAATCATGGTGCTGACATATTGGTACCTAGGTTACACTGCAGGTATGTGATAGTTACTGCACATTATAAACTAAATACATCTCATGCACCTCCTGCTAATCATGGTGCTGACATATTGGTACCTAGGTTACACTGCAGGTATGTGATAGAGAGTTACTGCACATTATACACTAAATACATCTCATGCACCTCCTGCTAATCATGGTGCTGACATATTGGTACCTAGGTTACACTGCAGGTATGTGATAGTTACTGCACATTATACACTAAATACATCTCATGCACCTCCTGCTAATCATGGTGCTGACATATTGGTACCTAGGTTACACTGCAGGTATGTGATAGTTACTGCACATTATACACTAAATACATCTCATGCACCTCCTGCTAATCATGGTGCTGACATATTGGTACCTAGGTTACACTGCAGGTATGCGATAGAGTTACTGCACATTATACACTAAATACATCTCATGCACCTCCTGCTAATCATGGTGCTGACATATTGGTACCTAGGTTACACTGCAGGTATGTGATAGAGAGTTACTGCACATTATACACTAAATACATCTCATGCACCTCCTGCTAATCATGGTGCTGACATATTGGTACCTGGGTTACACTGCTGGTATGTGATAGAGAGTTACTGCACATGATACACTAAATACATCTCATGCACCTCCTGCTAATCATGGTGCTGACATATTGGTACCTAGGTTACACTGCAGGTATGTGATAGAGAGTTACTGCACATTATACACTAAATACATCTCATGCACCTCCTGCTAATCATGGTGCTGACATATTGGTACCTAGGTTACACTGCAGGTATGTGATAGAGAGTTACTGCACATTATACACTAAATACATCTCATGCACCTCCTGCTAATCATGGTGCTGACATATTGGTACCTAGGTTACACTGCAGGTTAGTGATAGAGAGTTACTGCACATTATACACTAAATACATCTCATGCACCTCCTGCTAATCATGGTGCTGACATATTGGTACCTGGGTTACACTGCTGGTATGTGAAGGAGAGTTACTGCACATTATACACTAAATACATCTCATGCACCTCCTGCTAATCATGGTGCTGACATATTGGTACCTAGGTTACACTGCAGGTATGTGATAGAGAGTTACTGCACATTATACATAAATACATCTCATGCACCTCCTGCTAATCATGTGCTGACATATTGGTACCTAGGTTACACTGCAGGTATGTGATAGAGTTACTGCACATTATACACTAAATACATCTCATGCACCTCCTGCTAATCATGTCGCTGACATATTGGTACCTAGGTTACACTGCAGGTATGTGA
This sequence comes from Bombina bombina, assembly GCF_027579735.1. Classification (NCBI taxonomy): domain Eukaryota; kingdom Metazoa; phylum Chordata; class Amphibia; order Anura; family Bombinatoridae; genus Bombina; species Bombina bombina. The sequence goes on from NW_026512109.1 coordinate 13,394, forward strand.
TAGAGAGTTACTGCATATTATACACTAAATACATCTCATGCACCTCCTGCTAATCATGGTGCTGACATATTGGTACCTAGGTTACACTGCAGGTATGTGATAGAGTTACTGCACATTATACACTAAATACATCTCATGCACCTCCTGCTAATCATGGTGCTGACATATTGGTACCTAGGTTACACTGCAGGTATGTGATAGAGAATTACTGCACATTATACATTTAATACATCTCATGCACCTCCTGCTAATCATGGTGCTGACATATTGGTACCTAGGTTACACTGCAGGTATGTGATAGAGAGTTACTGCACATTATACACTAAATACATCTCATGCATCTCCTGCTAATCATGGTGCTGACATATTGGTACTAGGTTACACTGCAGGTATGTGATAGTTACTGCACATTATACACTAAATACATCTCATGCACCTCCTGCTAATCATGGTGCTGACATATTGGTACCTAGGTTACACTGCAGGTATGTGATAGTTACTGCACATTATACACTAAATACATCTCATGCACCTCCTGCTAATCATGGTGCTGACATATTGGTACCTAGGTTACACTGCAGGTTAGTGATAGAGAGTTACTGCACATTATACACTAAATACATCTCATGCACCTCCTGCTAATCATGGTGCTGACATATTGGTACCTAGGTTACACTGCAGGTATGTGATAGAGAATTACTGCACATTATACATTTAATACATCTCATGCACCTCCTGCTAATCATGGTGCTGACATATTGGTACCTAGGTTACACTGCAGGTATGTGATAGAGAGTTACTGCACATTATACACTAAATACATCTCATGCATCTCCTGCTAATCATGGTGCTGACATATTGGTACCTAGGTTACACTGCAGGTATGTGATAGTTACTGCACATTATACACTAAATACATCTCATGCACCTCCTGCTAATCATGGTGCTGACATATTGGTACCTAGGTTACACTGCAGGTATGTGATAGTTACTGCACATTATACACTAAATACATCTCATGCACCTCCTGCTAATCATGGTGCTGACATATTGGTACCTAGGTTACACTGCAGGTTAGTGATAGAGAGTTACTGCACATTATACACTAAATACATCTCATGCACCTCCTGCTAATCATGGTGCTGACATATTGGTACCTAGGTTACACTGCAGGTATGTGATAGTTACTGCACATTATACACTAAATACATCTCATGCACCTCCTGCTAATCATGGTGCTGACATATTGGTACCTAGGTTACACTGCAGGTTAGTGATAGAGAGTTACTGCACATTATACACTAAATACATCTCATGCACCTCCTGCTAATCATGGTGCTGACATATTGGTACCTAGGTTACACTGCAGGTATGTGATAGAGTTACTGCACATTATATACTAAATACATCTCATGCACCTCCTGCTAATCATGGTGCTGACATATTGGTACCTAGGTTACACTGCAGGTATGTGATAGTTACTGCACATTATACACTAAATACATCTCATGCACCTCCTGCTAATCATGGTGCTGACATATTGGTACCTAGCTTACACTGCAGGTATGTGATAGAGAATTACTGCACATTATACACTAAATACATCTCATGCACCTCCTGCTAATCATGGTGCTGACATATTGGTACCTAGGTTACACTGCAGGTATGTGATAGAGTTACTGCACATTATATACTAAATACATCTCATGTACCTCCTGCTAATCATGGTGCTGACATATTGGTACCTAGGTTACACTGCAGGTATGTGATAGCAAGTTACTGCACATTATACAGTAAATACATCTCATGCACCTCCTGCTAATCATGGTGCTGATATATTGGTACCTAGGTTACACTGCAGGTATGTGATAGAGTTACTGCACATGTGCGTATGTAGGAGTTTACTGCAGGTATTTATGTTCGCTCTTCTCTTCTACACTAAGCGTGTGTGCACGTGCCTATGTAGGGTTTTACGGCAGGTAGTTTCTGCTTTCCTTTCCAATGGCATGAAGAGTCCATTAATCCATTTTAATTACTGATGGGAAATTCACGTCCTGGTCAGCAGGAGGCGGCAAAGAACACCACAGCCAGAGCTTTACTGTCTACCCATTCTCCCCCAGTCATTCTTTGCCCCTGTAACTAGGAGGAGGTGAAGATGGTGCTCCTGAAGTCCTTTTATTGTGTAGTTTCACTCTTAAGATAGGACTGGGGTTAATGTTGTGTCCATGTAAACCTCTTAGTAAGAGTATTGGTAGCTGTTTAATGTCGCAGGGAACGTCTCTGTCCTCATTTCAGCAATGTATGCTAACACCCCCATATGGAATCCAGTGTTTTCCTTCTACTCCAGGTCCCTGTCAGAAGCTGTCAAGCCTGAAGATACTGTGCCTGCCCCATAGCAGAGGTTATTATGGTAAGTATCTTTAAAGGGACACTAAACTCACATTTCTCCAACATAGGTGTGTCCGGTCCACGGCGTCATCCTTACTTGTGGGATATTCTCTTCCCCAACAGGAAATGGCAAAGAGCCCAGCAAAGCTGGTCACATGATCCCTCCTAGGCTCCGCCTACCCCAGTCATTCTCTTTGCCGTTGTACAGGCAACATCTCCACGGAGATGGCTTAGAGTTTTTTAGTGTTTAACTGTAGTTTTTATTATTCAATCAAGAGTTTGTTATTTTAAAATAGTGCTGGTATGTACTATTTACTCAGAAACAGAAAAGAGATGAAGATTTCTGTTTGTATGAGGAAAATGATTTTAGCACCGTAACTAAAATCCATGGCTGTTCCACACAGGACTGTTGAGAGCAATTAACTTCAGTTGGGGGAACAGTGTGCAGTCTCTTACTGCTTGAGGTATGACACATTCTAACAAGACGATGTAATGCTGGAAGCTGTCATTTTCCCTATGGGATCCGGTAAGCCATGTTTATTAAGATAGTAAATAAGGGCTTCACAAGGGCTTATTAAGACTGTAGACTTTTTCTGGGCTAAATCGATTCATTATTAACACATATTTAGCCTTGAGGAATCATTTATTCTGGGTATTTTGATATGATATATCGGCACAGAGCCTCATTTTCGCGCCGGTATGGCGCACTTGTTTTTGAGGACAGCATGGCATGCAGCTGCATGTGTGTGGAGCTCTGATACATAGAAAAGTCTTTCTGAAGGCATCATTTGGTATCGTATTCCCCTTTGGGCTTGGTTGGGTCTCAGCAAAGCAGATTCCAGGGACTGTAAAGGGGTTAAATATAAAAACGGCTCCGGTTCCGTTATTTTAAGGGTTAAAGCTTCCAAATTTGGTGTGCAATACTTTTAAGGCTTTAAGACACTGTGGTGAAATTTTGTTGAATTTTGAACAATTCCTTCATACTTTTTCGCAATTGCAGTAATAAAGTGTGTTTAGTTTAAAATTTAAAGTGACAGTAACGGTTTTATTTTAAAACGTTTTTTGTGCTTTGTTATCAAGTTTATGCCTGTTTAACATGTCTGAACTACCAGATAGATTGTGTTCTGACTGTGGGGAAACCAAGGTTCCTTCTCATTTAACTATATGTATTTTATGTCATAAATTTTTTTTAGTAAAAATGATGCCCAAGATGATTCCTCAAGTGAGGGGAGTAAGCATGGTACTGCATCATCCCCTCCTTCGTCTACACCAGTCTTGCCCATACAGGAGGCCCCTAGTACCTCTAGTGCGCCAATACTCCTTACTATGCAACATTTAACGGCTGTAATGGATAATTCTATCAAATACATTTTAGCCAATATGCCCACTTATCAGCGAAAGCGCGACTGCTCTGTTTTAGAAAATTCTGTAGAGCATGAGAACGCTGATGATATGGTTTCTGAAGGGCCCCTACACCAGTCTGAGGGGGCCAGGGAGGTTTTGTCTGAGGGAGAAATTTCAGATTCAGGAAACATTTCTCAACAAGCTGAACCTGATGTGATTACTTTTAAATTTAAGTTGGAACATCTCCGCGCTCTGCTTAAGGAGGTGTTATCCAATTTGGATGATTGTGATTATCTGGTCATTCCAGAACCACTATGTTAAATGGAAAAGTTCTTAGAGGCCCCGGGGCCCCCAGAAGCTTTTCCTATATCCAAGCGGGTGGCGTACATTGTTAGTAAAGAATGGGACAGGCCCGGTATACCTTTAGTACCTCCCCCCATATTTATAAAATTGTTTTCCTATAGTCGACCCCAGAAAGGACTGATGGCAGACAGTCCCCAAGGTCGAGGGGGCGGTTTCTACTCTACACAAGCGCGCCTCTATACCCATAGAAGATAGTTGTGCTTTCCAAGATCCTATGGATAAAAAATTAGAAGGTCTGCTAAAGATGTTTGTTCAGCAAGGTTCCCTTCTACAACCAATTGCATGCATTGTCCCTGTCACTGCAGCCGCGTGTTTCTAGTTTGATGAGCTAGGAAAGGCGATTATTAGTAATTCTTCTTCTTATGAGGAGATTATGGACAGAATTCGTGCTCTTAAATTGGCTAATTCTTTCACCCTAGACGCCACCTTGCAATTGGCTAGGTTAGCGGCGAAAAAATTCTGGGTTTGCTATTGTGGCGCAGAGCGCTTTGGTTAAAATCTTGGGCAGCGGATGCGTCTTCCAAGAACAAATTACTTGACATTCCTTTCAAGGGGAAAACACTCTTTGGCCCTGACTTGAAAGAGATTATCTCTGATATCACTGGGGGCAAGGGCCACGCCCTTCCTCAGGATAGGTCCTGTCAAGACCAAAAATAAACCTAAGTTTCGTCCCTTTCGCAGAAACGGATCAGCCCCAAGGGCTACGTCCTCTAAGCAGGAAGGTAATACTTCTCAAGCCAATCCAGCCTGGAGACCTATGCAAGGCTGGAACAAAGGAAAGCAGGCCAGGAAACCTGCCACTGCTACCAAGACAGCATGAAATGCGGGCCCCCGATCCGGGACCGGATCTGGTGGGGGGCAGACTCTCTCTCTTCGCTCAGGCTCTGGAGTTCAAGGGGCTTCCTCCAAGGGGGAGGTTCCACAGGTCTCAGTTGTCTTCAGACCACATAAGAAGACAGGCATTCTTACATTGGGTAGAAGACCTGCTAAAAATGGGAGTGATTCATCCTGTTCCATTAGGAGAACAAGGGATGGGGTTCTACTCCAATCTGTTCATAGTTCCCAAAAAAGAGGGAACGTTCAGACCAATCTTAGATCTCAAGATCTTGAACAAGTTCTCAAGGTTCCATCGTTCAAGATGGAAACCATTCGAACACTTCTTCCTTCCATCCAGGAAGGTCAATTCATGACCAAGGTGGATTTCAAGGATGCGTATCTACATATTCCTATCCACAAGGAACATCATCGGTTCCTGAGGTTTGCATTCCTGGACAAGCATTTCCAGTTCGTGGCGTTTTCTTTCGGATTAGCCACTGCTCCTAGGATTTTCTCATAGGTACTAGGGTCCCTTCTGGCGGTGCTAAGACCAAGGGGCATTGCTGTAGTACCTTACTTGGACGACATTCTGATTCGAGCGTCGTCCCTTCCTCAAGTAAAGGCTCACACGGACATTGTCCTGGCCTTTCTCAGATCTCACGGATGGAAAGTGAACGTGGAAAAGAGTTCTCTATCTCCGTCAACGAGGGTTCCCTTCTTGGGAACTATAATAGACTCCTTAGAAATGAGGATTTTTCTGACAGAAGCCAGAAAAACAAAACTTCTAGACTCTTGTCGGATACTTCATTCCGTTCCTCTTCCTTCCATAGCGCAGTGCATGGAAGTGATAGGTTTGATGGTAGCGGCAATGGACATAGTTCCTTTTGTGCGCATTCATCTAAGACCATTACAACTGTTCATGCTCAGTCAGTGGAATGGGGACTATACAGACTTGTCTCCGAAGATACAAGTAAATCAGAGGACCAGAGACTCATTCCGTTGGTGGCTGTCCCTGGACAACCTGTCACAAGGGATGACCTTCCGCAGACCAGAGTGGGTCATTGTCACGACCGACGCCAGTATGAAGGGCTGGGGCGCGGTCTGGGGATCCCTGAAAGCTCAGGGTCTTTGGTCTCGGGTAGAATCTCTTCTACCGATAAATATTCTGGATCTGAGAGCGATATTCAATGCTCTCAAAGCTTGGCCTCAGCTAGCGAGGGCCAAGTTCATGCATCAACCATCAGGGGGGAACAAGGAGTTCCCTAGCGATGGAAGAAGTGACCAAAATCATTCTATGGGCGGAGTCTCACTCCTGCCACCTGTCCGCTATCCACATCCCAGGAGTGGAAAATTGGGAAGCGGATTTTCTGAGTCGTCAGACATTGCATCCGGGGGAGTGGGAACTCCTTCCGGAAATCTTTGCCCAAGTCACTCAACCGTGGGGCATTCCAGACATGGATCTGATGGCCTCTCGTCAGAACTTCAGAGTTCCTTACTACGGGTACAGATCCAGGGATCCCAAGGCGGCTCTAGTGGATGCACTAGTAGCACCTTGGACCTTCAAACTAGCTTATGTGTTCCCGCCGTTTCCTCTCATCCCCAGGCTGGTAGCCAGGATCAATCAGGAGAGGGCGTCGGTGATTTTGATAGCTCCTGCGTGGCCACCCAGGACTTGGTATGCAGTTCTAGGTCCGTTCGACCCACTCCAGCTGACTGCTTGGAGATTGAACGCTTGATCTTATCAAAGCGAGGGTTCTCAGATTCTGTTATTAATACTCTTGTTCAGGCCTGAAAGCCTGTAACCAGAAAAATTACCACATAATTTGGTATATCTGTTGGTGTGAATCTGCAGGATTCCCTTGGGACAAGGTTAAGATTCCTAAGAGTCTATCCTTCCTTCGAGAAGGATTGGAAAAAGGATTATCTGCAAGTTCCTTGATGGGACAGATTTCTGCCTTGTCTGTGTTACTTCACAAAAAGCTGGCAGCTGTGCCAGATGTTCTAGCCTTTGTTCAGGCTCTGGTTAGAATCAAGCCTGTTTACAAAATTTTGACTCCTCCTTGGAGTCTCAACCTAGTTCTTTCAGTTCTTCAGGGGGTTCCGTTTGAACCCTTACATTCCGTTGATATTAAGTTATTATCTTGGGAAGCTTTGTTTTTGGTTGCAATTTCTTCTGCTAGAAGAGTTTCAGAATTATCTGCTCTGCAGTGTTCTTCTCCTTATCTGGTGTTCCATGCAGATAAGGTGGTTTTGCGTACTAAACCTGGTTTTCTTCCAAAAGTTGTTTCTAACAAAAACATTAACCAGGAGATATTTGTGCCTTCTTTATGTCCTAATCCAGTTTCAAAGAAGGAACGTTTGTTGCACAACTTGGATGTAGTTCGTGCTCTCAAATTTTACTTAGCAGCTACTAAGGATTTCAGACAAACTTTGTCTTTGTTTGTTGTTTATTCTGGTAAACGGAGAGGTCAAAAAGCAACTTCTACCTCTCTCTCCTTCTGGATTAAAAGCATTATCCGATTGGCTTATGAGACTGCCGGACGGCAGCCTCCTGAAAGAATCACAGCTCACTCCACTAGGGCTGTGGCTTCCACATGGGCCTTCAAGAACGAGGCTTCTGTTGATCAGATATGTAAGGCAGCGACTTGGTCTTCACTGCACACTTTTTCTAAATTTTACAAATTTGATACTTTTGCTTCTTCTGAGGCTATTTTTGGGAGAAAGGTTTTGCAAGCCGTGGTGCCTTCCATTTAGGTGACCTGATTTGCTCCCTCCCTTCATCCGTGTCCTAAAGCTTTGGTATTGGTTCCCACAAGTAAGGATGACGCCGTGGACCGGACACACCTATGTTGGAGAAAACAGAATTTATGTTTACCTGATAAATTACTTTCTCCAACGGTGTGTCCGGTCCACGGCCCGCCCTGGTTTTTTTAATCAGGTCTGATAATTTATTTTCTTTAACTACAGTCACCACGGTAACATATGGTTTCTCCTATGCAAATATTCCTCCTTAACGTCGGTCGAATGACTGGGGTAGGCGGAGCCTAGGAGGGATCATGTGACCAGCTTTGCTGGGCTCTTTGCCATTTCCTGTTGGGGAAGAGAATATCCCACAAGTAAGGATGACGCCGTGGACCGGACACACCGTTGGAGAAAGTAATTTATCAGGTAAACATAAATTCTGTTTTTCTCTTTCGTGATTCAGATAGAGCATGACATTTTAAGCAACTTTCTAATTTACTCCTATTATCAAATTTTCTACATTCTCTTGGTATCTTTATTTGAAATGCAAGAATGTAAGTTTAGATGCCGGCCCATTTTTAGTGAATAACCTGGGTTGTTGTTGCTGATTGGTGGATAAATTCATCCACCAATAAAGTGCTGTCCAGAGTGCTAAACCAAAAAGAAGCTTAGATGCCTTCTTTTTCAAATAAAGATAAGTGAACGAAGAAAAATTAAGAGTAAATTAAGAAAGTTGCTTAAATTGCATGCTCTATCTGAATCACGAAAGAGAAAAAATTTGGGTTCAGTGTCCCTTTAAATTATTTATAGCATGGATCAAGGACATGGGAAGACGCTGTAATATGGAGTTATCTCCTGTATTTACCTAAGCATGGGGATGTTATTATCCTTATTTTTAAGGATTTATTTATGCACAATTTTAAATAGTATATATATATTTTTTAAAAGCGGGGTACTGTGCACACTAGCTGACCCGGTGTTAGGATTGTTTATCAGCTTGAGAGCAGGAGAGCTTTATGGTTACACATGAGTATATGTTTACATTTCCATTATTTTTTATTTAATTGAGAATGTTTTGAGGCGCAACTGATTTATTTCGCCTGTACATTTTTTGACTACGCATCTTTTTGGAGACTAAAACGTTATTTTAACTATTTCAGTAACGCTTAATTTTTTCTTCCTCGTTAGTCACATGACGTTGCGAGTGCAGTCCTTTTTAATTGGCTGAACGGTGCGCAGCAATATATCTAGCCTGTGAGGAAATGATTATTATTTTCTTCTGTTAAGTGTGATCAGTCCACGGGTCATCATTACTTCTGGGATATTAACTGCTCCCCTACAGGAAGTGCAAGAGGATTCACCTAGCAGAGCTGCATATAGCTCCTCCCCTCTACGTCACTCCCAGTCATTCTCTTGCACCCAGCAACTAGATAGGTCGTGTGAGAGGACTATGGTGATTATACTTAGTTTTATATCTTCAATCAAAAGTTTGTTATTTTAAAATAGCACCGGAGTGTGTTATTACCTCTCTGGCAGAGTTTGAGGAAGAATCTACCAGAGTTTTGCTATGATTTTAGCCGGAGTAGTTAAGATCATATTGCTGTTTCTCGGCCATCTGAGGAGAGGTAAACTTCAGATCAGGGGACAGCGGGCAGATGAATCTGCATAGAGGTATGTAGCAGTTTTTATTTTCTGACAATGGAATTGATGAGAAAATCCTGCCATACCGATATAATGTCATGTATGTATACTTTACACTTCAGTATTCTGGGGAATGGTACTTCACTAGAATTACACTGTAAGAAGTACATTAAGCTGTTTAATAACTAGAAATTATGTTTAACGTTTTTGCTGGAATGTAAAATCGTTTTCATTTGCTGAGGTACTGAGTGAATAAATGTTTGGGCACCATTTTTCCACTTGGCAGTTGCTTAATCTGTTTTTTCTGTCAGTTTCTGTTCTCCCTCACTGCTGTGTGTGTGGGGGAGGGGCGCTTTTACTATGCATCAAATATTTCAGTCAGCAGCTCATTGTATTTCCTGCATGATCCGGTTCATCTCTACAGAGCTCAGGGGTCTTCAAAACTTATTTTGAGGGAGGTAATTTCTCTCAGCAGAGCTGTGAGAATTATAGTTTGACTGAAATAAAAACTTTTATTCTGTAATTTGTTTCCTGCTTTCAGAAATTGTTATCTTTGCTAATGGGATTAAACCTTTGCTAAAGTTGTGTTGTTTACAAGGATTGAGGCTATAACTGTTTCAATTTATTAATTTTTAACTGTCATAGATCTTCTGTGCTTCTTAAAGGCACAGTACGTTTTAATATTATTCTATTTGAATTGTATTTCCAAGTTGCAAGTTTATTTGCTAGTGTGTTAAACATGTCTGATTCAGAAGATGATACCTGTGTCATTTGTTGCAATGCCAAAGTGGAGCCCAATAGAAATTTATGTACTAACTGTATTGATGCTACTTTAAATAAAAGTCAATCTGTACAAATTGAACAAATTTCACCAAACAACGAGGGGAGAGTTATGCCGACTAACTCGCCTCACGTGTCAGTACCTACATCTCCCGCTCAGAGGGAGGTGCGTGATATTGTAGCGCCGAGTACAGCTGGGCGGCCATTACAAATCACATTACAGGATATGGCTACTGTTATGACTGAAGTTTTGGCTAAATTACCAGAACTAAAAGGTAAGCGTGATCACTCTGGGGTGAGAACAGAGTGCGCTGATAATATTAGGGCCATGTCAGACACTGCGTCACAGGTGGCAGAACATGAGGACGGAGAACTTCATTCTGTGGGTGACGGTTCTGATCCAAACAGACTGGATTCAGATATTTCAAATTTTAAATTTAAACTGGAAAACCTCCGTGTATTACTAGGGGAGGTGTTAGCGGCTCTGAATGATTGTAACACAGTTGCAATACCAGAGAAAATGTGTAGGTTTGATAAATATTTTGCGGTACCGACGAGTACTGAGGTTTTTCCTATACCTAAGAGACTTACTGAAATTGTTACTAAGGAGTGGGATAGACCCGGTGTGCCGTTCTCACCCCCTCCGATATTTAGAAAAATGTTTCCAATAGACGCCACCACAAGGGACTTATGGCAAACGGTCCCTAAGGTGGAGGGAGCAGTTTCTACTTTAGCTAAGCGTACCACTATCCCGGTGGAGGATAGCTGTGCTTTTTCAGATCCAATGGATAAAAAGTTAGAGGGTTACCTTAAGAAAATGTTTGTTCAACAAGGTTTTATATTGCAACCCCTTGCATGCATTGCGCCGATCACGGCTGCAGCGGCATTCTGGATTGAGTCTCTGGAAGAGAACATTGGTTCAGCTACTCTGGACGACATTACGGACAGGCTTAGAGTCCTTAAACTAGCTAATTCATTCATTTCGGAGGCCGTAGTACATCTTACTAAACTTACGGCGAAGAATTCAGGATTCGCCATTCAGGCACGCAGGGCGCTGTGGCTAAAATCCTGGTCAGCTGATGTTACTTCTAAGTCTAAATTGCTTAATATACCTTTCAAAGGGCAGACCTTATTCGGGCCCGGGTTGAAAGAGATTATCGCTGACATTACAGGAGGTAAAGGCCATGCCCTGCCTCAGGACAAAGCCAAAGCCAAGACTAGACAGTCTAGTTTTCGTTCCTTTCGTAATTTCAAAGCAGGAGCAGCATCAACTTCCTCTGCACCAAAACAGGAAGGAGCTGTTGCTCGCTACAGACAAGGCTGGAAACCTAACCAGTCCTGGAACAAGGGCAAGCAGACTAGGAAACCTGCTGCTGCCCCCAAAACAGCATGAATTGAGGGCCCCCGATCCGGGATCGGATCTAGTGGGGGGCAGACTTTCTCTCTTCGCCCAGGCTTGGGCAAGAGATGTTCAGGATCCCTGGGCGCTAGAGATAATATCTCAGGGATACCTTCTGGACTTCAAATACTCTCCTCCAAGAGAGAGATTTCATCTGTCAAGATTGTCAACAATCCAGACAAAGAAAGAGGCTTTTCTACGCTGCGTACAAGAGCTCTTGTTAATGGGAGTAATCCATCCAGTTCCACGATCGGAACAGGGACAGGGGTTTTACTCAAATCTGTTTGTGGTTCCCAAAAAAGAGGGAACTTTCAGACCAATCCTGGACTTAAAGATCCTAAACAAATTCCTAAGAGTTCCATCGTTCAAGATGGAGACTATTCGGACAATTTTACCTATGATCCAAGAGGGTCAGTACATGACCACTGTAGATTTAAAAGATGCTTACCTGCACATACCGATTCACAAAGATCATTACCGGTACCTAAGGTTTGCCTTCCTAGACAGGCATTACCAGTTTGTGGCTCTTCCATTCGGATTGGCTACAGCGCCAAGAATCTTCACAAAGGTTCTGGGTGCTCTTCTGGCGGTACTAAGACCGCGGGGAATCTCGGTAGCTCCATACCTAGACGACATTCTGATACAAGCTTCAAGCTTTCAAACTGCCAAATCTCATACAGAGTTAGTGCTGGCATTTCTAAGGTCACATGGATGGAAGGTGAACGAAAAGAAAAGTTCACTCGTTCCACTCACAAGAGTTCCCTTCCTGGGGACTCTTATAGATTCTGTAGAAATGAAGATTTACCTGACAGAGGACAGGCTATCAAGACTTCAAAGTGCTTGCCGCACTCTTCATTCCATTCAACACCCGTCAGTGGCTCAATGTATGGAGGTAATCGGCTTAATGGTAGCGGCAATGGACATAGTACCCTTTGCACGCTTACACCTCAGACCACTGCAACTGTGCATGCTAGGTCAGTGGAATGGGGATTACTCAGACTTATCCCCTTCTCTGAATCTGGATCAAGAGACCAGAAATTCTCTTCTATGGTGGCTTTCTCGGCCACACCTGTCCAGGGGGATACCATTCAGCAGACCAGACTGGACAATTGTAACAACAGACGCCAGCCTTCTAGGTTGGGGTGCCGTCTGGAATTCCCTGAAGGCTCAGGGACTATGGAGTCAGGAGGAGAGTCTCCTGCCAATAAACATTCTGGAATTGAGAGCAGTTCTCAGTGCCCTCCTGGCTTGGCCCCAGTTGACAACTCGGGGGTTAATCAGGTTTCAGTCGGACAACATAACGACTGTAGCTTACATCAACCATCAGGGAGGGACAAGAAGCTCCCTAGCTATGATGGAAGTATCAAAGATAATTCGCTGGGCAGAGTCTCACTCTTGCCACCTGTCAGCAATCCACATCCCGGGAGTGGAGAACTGGGAGGCGGATTTCTTAAGTCGTCAGACTTTTCATCCGGGGGAGTGGGAACTTCATCCGGAGGTCTTTGCCCAAATACTTCGACGTTGGGGCAAACCAGAGATAGATCTCATGGCGTCTCGACAGAACGCCAAGCTTCCTCGTTACGGGTCCAGATCCAGGGATCCAGGAGCAGTCCTGATAGATGCTCTGACAGCACCTTGGGACTTCAGGATGGCTTACGTGTTTCCACCCTTCCCGTTGCTTCCTCGATTGATAGCCAGAATCAAACAAGAGAGAGCATCAGTGATTCTAATAGCACCTGCGTGGCCACGCAGGACTTGGTATGCAGACCTGGTGGACATGTCATCCTGTCCGCCTTGGTCTCTACCTCTGAAACAGGACCTTCTGATACAGGGTCCCTTCAAACATCAAAATCTAACTTCTCTGAAGCTGACTGCTTGGAAATTGAACGCTTAATTTTATCAAGACGTGGGTTTTCTGAGTCAGTTATTCGTACCTTAATACAGACTAGGAAACCTGTTACCAGAAAGATTTACCATAAGATATGGCGTAAATACCTACATTGGTGTGAATCCAAAGGTTACTCTTGGAGTAAGGTTAGGATTCCTAGGATATTGTCTTTTCTACAAGAAGGTTTAGAAAAGGGTTTTTCTGCTAGTTCATTAAAGGGACAGATCTCAGCTCTGTCCATTCTGTTACACAAACGTCAGTCAGAAGTTCCTGACGTCCAGGCTTTTTGTCAGGCTTTGGCCAGGATTAAGCCTGTGTTTAAAACTGTTGCTCCACCATGGAGTTTAAACCTTGTTCTTAATGTTTTACAGGGCGTTCCGTTTGAACCCCTTCATTCCATTGATATAAAGTTGTTATCTTGGAAAGTTCTATTTTTAATGGCTATTTCCTCGGCTCGAAGAGTCTCTGAATTATCAGCCTTACATTGTGATTCTCCTTATTTGATTTTTCATTCGGATAAGGTAGTCCTGCGTACTAAACCTGGGTTCTTACCTAAGGTAGTTACTAACAGGAATATCAATCAAGAGATTGTTGTTCCTTCTTTATGCCCAAATCCTTCTTCAAAGAAGGAACGTCTACTGCACAACCTGGATGTAGTCCGGGCTCTAAAATTTTACTTGCAGGCAACTAAGGATTTCCGACAAACGTCTTCTCTGTTTGTCATTTACTCTGGGCAGAGGAGAGGTCAAAAAGCTTCCGCTACACCTCTTTCTTTTTGGCTTCGTAGCATAATTCGTTTATCTTATGAGACTGCTGGACAGCAGCCCCCTGAAAGAATTACAGCTCATTCTACTAGAGCTGTGGCTTCCACTTGGGCCTTCAAGAATGAGGCCTCTGTTGAACAGATTTGCAAGGCTGCAACTTGGTCTTCGCTTCATACTTTTTCCAAATTTTACAAATTTGACACCTTTGCTTCATCGGAGGCTATTTTTGGGAGAAAGGTTCTTCAGGCAGTGGTTCCTTCTGTATAAAGAGTCTGCCTATCCCTCCCGTCATCCGTGTACTTTTGCTTTGGTATTGGTATCCCAGAAGTAATGATGACCCGTGGACTGATCACACTTAACAGAAGAAAACATAATTTATGCTTACCTGATAAATTCCTTTCTTCTGTAGTGTGATCAGTCCACGGCCCGCCCTGTTTTTAAGGCAGGTAAATATTTTTTAATTTATACTGCAGTCACCACTTCACCCTTGGCTTTTCCTTTCTCGTTGGTCCTTGGTCGAATGACTGGGAGTGACGTAGAGGGGAGGAGCTATATGCAGCTCTGCTGGGTGAATCCTCTTGCACTTCCTGTAGGGGAGCAGTTAATATCCCAGAAGTAATGATGACCCGTGGACTGATCACACTACAGAAGAAAGGAATTTATCAGGTAAGCATAAATTATGTTTTTGTACTAAAGTCTCATTTTGTGTGAGGAGTATCCGTTGAAAGGAGGGTGGGTAAGATCAGATATTGGTGCCTGTTGAATTGTTTAATAAAATATTTGATCATTTATTTGAGGGTGCCTTTTTTTTCCTCACCATGGAGGACAATGTGGATTTGGTTAAATCTTTTTCATTGCCATCGGGGGATAAATGTTTGTTTTGTGAGAAGGCTCAAGTTATTCCTCCTGTTTGTCTTCTATGCTACAAAGTCCAGGAAATCTAAATCTTTGTCAAAAAATATATAAAAGTTATTAACTCTTCAGAACCCTGTACCTCTCAGGACTCTACTGCCCTAGACATGCCTCTACTTTTTTCTTAGTCCCTGTCCCTAGTAGTTGCACCAGCAGTGCCCTGCGGCTCAGCTCAGTCTCTTTTTCTGGAGGAATTTTTCTGCCAGGAGACTTTGCAGTACAGCTTCATTAGGCTGTTTCTGCTTCGCTGAGTTCCTTACCTATAGCAGGTAAGAGAAAATCTAAACCTGTTTCCTCTGACTTGGGAATGTCGTCAAACAACAAGACTGCATTTATCAATTTATCCCAAATTTCTGAAGATGATCATTCCTTAGCTATTCCTAAGGTGGATGGAGCTATTTCAACTCTAGCTAAAAGAACTATTCTTCTAGAGGATAGTACCTCTTTTAAGGACCCCATGGATAGAAAATTAGAGGGGTACTTTAAAAATAATTTTTCTTCTATTAAGTCTTCTTTACTGGTGTGACTCCTCTGATTTGATTTCAGAAGAAACTCCTTTGGAGGCGATGCAGGATCGCATAAAGTCTTTGGAATTAGCCAGCCAATTCTTTTATTTGCGATGCTAATATGCAGGTCCTTCGTTTGAGTGCTAAGTCATCCGGATTTGCCATTCTGTCTCGCAGAGCCTTATGGCTGAAGTCCTGGTCAGCAGACATGGTCTCTAAGTCTAGGCTTATCTCTCTACCTTTTTTAAGGGGAAGTTTTTATTTGGCCCTGGTCTCTATTCCATTATATCCAGTGACTGGTGGGAAAGGAGCCTTCCTTCCTCAGGATAAGAAGACTAAACCCTAAGGGTCATCCATTTAATTTTCGTTATATTCGCAACTTCAAAGGACAAAAGTCTTCTACTTCATCCAAGCCCGATCAATCCAAGAGCTCCTGGAAGCCTAATCAGCCTTGCAACAAAGGTAAACAGTCCAAGAAGCCTTCCTCTGACAACAAGTCAGCATGAAGGGGCGGCCCCCGATCCGTGATCAGATCATATTAGGTGGCAGACTGTCCTTCTTTCGAGAGACTTGGATTAGAGACGTTCCAGATCCTTGGGCAGTAGAAGTGGTTTCCCAAGGTTACAGAATAGGTTTCAAGTCTTGTCCTCCAAGGGGCAGATTTCTCCTATCAAGACTCTCTTCAAATCCAGTAAAAAGAAAGGCATTCTTAAACTGTGTAAAGGAACTATCTTCCCTGGGAGGGATTGTTCAGTTCCCTCCTGCAGAACAGGGCCTAGGGTTTTATTCAAATCTTTTTGTTGCTCTAAAAAAGGAGGGAATCTTTCACCCTATTTTGTATCTAAAATGTCTCAGCAAGTTTCTCAAGGTCCCGTCCTTCAAAATGGAAACCATCAGATCAATTCTTCCTTTGGTCCAGGAGGGTCAGTATATGACCACTATAGACCTGAAGGACGCATATCTTCATGTTCCTATCCACAAGGAGCATTTTCAATTACTGAGATTTGCCTTTCTAGACGGACATTTTTAGTTTGTAGCCCTTATGATTAGTCTTGCTACAGCTTTCAGATTCTTTACGAAGATTTTGGGGGCTCTTTTAGCAGGAGCAAGAACTCAAGGCATCGCTATGGCGCTGTATTTAAACAATATCTTGGTTCAGGCTCCATCTTTTCACTTGGCAAGATCTCACACGGACACTCGGTTGTATTTTCTTCGCTCTCACGGATGGAAGATACATCTGGAAAAGAGTTCTATAATTCCAAATACCAGGGTCTGTTTTCTGTGGACAATAATAAATTCAGTCTGCATGAAGATCTTCCTGACAGACTTGAGAAAATCCAAACTTCTCTCGGCCTGTCTCTACCTTCAATCCTTGGCACGTCCTTCAGTGGCTCAGTACATGGAAGTAATTGGTCTCATGGTGGCTACCATGGACATTATTCATTTTGCTCTCTTTCATCTGAGACCTCTTCAGCTATGTATGCTCAAGCAATGGAACGGCAATCATTCGGATCTGTCTCAGAATTGTCCTAGACAACAACGCAAGAGAATGTGCTGGATGTGGTACGTGCTTTAAAGTTCTATCTCCAGGCTACAAAGGATTTTAGGCAATCCTCTGTCTTGTTTGTGGTCAATGCTGGTAAGTGCAGGGGTCAAAAAGCTACTAAAAATGCTCTCTTTTGGCTAAGGAGTCTTATTCGTTTGTCCTATGAGGAAGCTGGGCAGCAGCCTCCTGAGAGAATTACGGCTCATTCTACTCATGCTATTTCTTCATCCTGTGCATCCATATAACAAATCTGTAAGGCGGCTACTTGGTCTTTACATACCTTTTCTACATTGTAGGCCTCTGCTGAAAGGTTCTTCAAGCGGTGGTGCCTTCAGTTTAGGTCCGGCTGCTTTTTATTCTCCCTCCCTATCCATTCTATGTCCTCTCTGGCTTAGGTTTTGGTTTCCCATCAGTATTTGAATGGACTTGTGGACTCTCAATGCCAGGAAAGAAAATAATTTATCAGGTAAGCATAAATGTAGTTTTCTCTTCTACACTCAGCGGGTGTGCACGTTCCTATGTAGGGGTTTACTGCAAGCAGATGGTTCATGGGTGCATAGCTGGAGGCTGTGATCTGGGGCGTTGGTTTTATACAGTAAGCTGTTTGATATAGTCACTGGCAGTACCAGAGCTTTTCCCATATCAGAACCTGCAAATAAATGTTGTGGAACGGGCAAGACATTCTCCTGGGTGCAGCTGCTAGTGTGCCCCTGCACCAAAGGCGCTGTGTAACGGGACGCGCTGTGCCCCTGCACCAAAGGCGCTGTGTAACGGGACGCGCTGTGCCCCTGCACCAAAGGCGCTGTGTAACGGGACGCGCTGTGCCCCTGCACCAAAGGCGCTGTGTAACGGGACGCGCTGTGCCCCTGCACCAAAGGCGCTGTGTAACGGGACGCGCTGTGCCCCTGCACCAAAGGCGCTGTGTAACGGGACGCGCTGTGCCCCTGCACCAAAGGCGCTGTGTAACGGGACGCGCTGTGCCCCTGCACCAAAGGCGCTGTGTAACGGGACGCGCTGTGCCCCTGCACCAAAGGCGCTGTGTAACGGGACGCGCTGTGCCCCTGCACCAAAGGCGCTGTGTAACGGGACGCGCTGTGCCCCTGCACCAAAGGCGCTGTGTAACGGGACGCGCTGTGCCCCTGCACCAAAGGCGCTGTGTAACGGGACGCGCTGTGCCCCTGCACCAAAGGCGCTGTGTAACGGGACGCGCTGTGCCCCTGCACCAAAGGCGCTGTGTAACGGGACGCGCTGTGGCCCCTGCACCAAAGGCGCTGTGTAACGGGACGCGCTGTGCCCCTGCACCAAAGGCGCTGTGTAACGGGACGCGCTGTGCCCCTGCACCAAAGGCGCTGTGTAACGGGACGCGCTGTGCCCCTGCACCAAAGGCGCTGTGTAACGGGACGCGCTGTGCCCCTGCACCAAAGGCGCTGTGTAACGGGACGCGCTTTATAACATGTGATGCACTGTTCTTTGTCCCCTGATACTTAGATCCACTAGAAATTGGAGGTCACACGTCTGCGATCAAGAAGGCCTTGTGGTATAATGACGAGAGGCAGATCCTGTCTGCTGCCGATGACAAGACTGTGCGGTAAGTAGCTAGGGCGGCAGTGAGAGACTATCAGTTAGTAGGAAAGTGGCACTGGTTTCTCACATACTTTCTACCCCTGAATACCAGCAGTTTCCAGTTCTGCTCTGTATTAAAATAATTAAAATAATGAACTGCACGTGGCTCTGCAGTAAGTATCGTCCGGGTCAGTAGCTCTGTCCTCGGTTATTGCAGCAGATGTACTTATATCTTAAGCGATTAATAGTGACCCAGCAGCTCGGTGGTGCTTACTCCAGTTTCTCACTGTTGGTGTTTGTGTGATTTTCTATCTGTTCTATAGAATAAAATCAGATTACTTACAGGCTTTGGGACAGAACCAGCATGACGGAAGTGAAGTCCCTGAGCTTCGGCATGTCTGTGAGCAACATGGAGTACGTTCCTGATGGGGAGACATTACTCATCACGTATGGGCGAACGATTGCGCTGTATAATTCTAACAGGTAAATTGCACTTGTGTTTCCTGAGGTGACCTTTTACAGGGATAACAATTCTATGAATGCGATAAAGGGCAGCTTGAATAAATGACGCGGAAATTCAAAATCCAGCTTCCCAGGCTGCAATATGATGCATGAAATGTTGCAGGGAGATTTAGGTACTTGCATATTTTACGCTTTTATTAGATGTAATACTGTAGTGAGACAGGTGTAACTCATATGTACGTAACTTATTGCTTATTAGCAGGTGTATCAGTGTGTGTATCACTAGTGAGGCAGGTTATTATTAGATGTAATAATGTAGTGAGACAGGTGTAACACATATGTACGTTACTTATTGCTTATTAGCAGGTGTATCAGTGTGTGTATCACTAGTGAGGCAGGTTATTATTAGATGTAATACTGTAGTGAGACAGGTGTAACACATGTACGTAACTTATTGCTTATTAGCAGGTGTATCAGTGTGTGTATCACTAGTGAGGCAGGTTATTAGATGTAATACTGTAGTGAGACAGGTGTAACACATGTACGTAACTTATTGCTTATTAGCAGGTGTATCAGTTTGTGTATCACTAGTGAGGCAGGTTATTAGATGTAATACTGTAGTGAGACAGGTGTAACACATATGTACGTAACTTATTGCTTATTAGCAGGTGTATCAGTGTGTGTATCACTAGTGAGGCAGGTTATTATTAGATGTAATACTGTAGTGAGACAGGTGTAACACATGTACGTAACTTATTGCTTATTAGCAGGTGTATCAGTTTGTGTATCACTAGTGAGGCAGGTTATTATTAGATGTAATACTGTAGTGAGACAGGTGTAACACATATGTACGTAACTTATTGCTTATTAGCAGGTGTATCAGTGTGTGTATCACTAGTGAGGCAGGTTATTATTAGATGTAATACTGTAGTGAGACAGGTGTAACACATGTACGTAACTTATTGCTTATTAGCAGGTGTATCAGTTTGTGTATCACTAATGAGGCAGGTTATTATTAGATGTAATACTGTAGTGAGACAGGTGTAACACATATGTACGTAACTTATTGCTTATTAGCAGGTGTATCAGTTTGTGTATCACTAGTGAGGCAGGTTATTATTAGATGTAATACTGTAGTGAGACAGGTGTAACACATATGTACGTAACTTATTGCTTATTAGCAGGTGTATCAGTTTGTGTATCACTAGTGAGGCAGGTTATTATTAGATGTAATACTGTAGTGAGACAGGTGTAACACATGTACGTAACTTATTGCTTATTAGCAGGTGTATCAGTTTGTGTATCACTAGTGAGGCAGGTTATTATTAGATGTAATACTGTAGTGAGACAGGTGTAACACATGTACGTAACTTATTGCTTATTAGCAGGTGTATCAGTTTGTGTATCACTAGTGAGGCAGGTTATTATTAGATGTAATACTGTAGTGAGACAGGTGTAACACATATGTACGTAACTTATTGTTTATTAGCAGGTGTATCAGTTTGTGTATCACTAGTGAGGCAGGTTATTAGATGTAATACTGTAGTGAGACAGGTGTAACACATATGTACGTAACTTATTGCTTATTAGCAGGTGTATCAGTTTGTGTATCACTAGTGAGGCAGGTTATTAGATGTAATACTGTAGTGAGACAGGTGTAACACATGTACGTAACTTATTGCTTATTAGCAGGTGTATCAGTTTGTGTATCACTAGTGAGGCAGGTTATTAGATGTAATACTGTAGTGAGACAGGTGTAACACATGTACGTAACTTATTGCTTATTAGCAGGTGTATCAGTTTGTGTATCACTAGTGAGGCAGGTTATTATTAGATGTAATACTGTAGTGAGACAGGTGTAACACATATGTACGTAACTTATTGCTTATTAGCAGGTGTATCAGTTTGTGTATCACTAGTGAGGCAGGTTATTAGATGTAATACTGTAGTGAGACAGGTGTAACACATGTACGTAACTTATTGCTTATTAGCAGGTGTATCAGTTTGTGTATCACTAGTGAGGCAGGTTATTATTAGATGTAATACTGTAGTGAGACAGGTGTAACACAATGTACGTAACTTATTACTTATTAGCAGGTGTATCAGTTTGTGTATCACTAGTGAGGCAGGTTATTATTAGATGTAATACTGTAGTGAGACAGGTGTAACACATATGTACGTAACTTATTGCTTATTAGCAGGTGTATCAGTTTGTGTATCACTAGTGAGGCAGGTTATTATTAGATGTAATACTGTAGTGAGACAGGTGTAACACATGTACGTAACTTATTGCTTATTAGCAGGTGTATCAGTGTGTGTATCACTAGTGAGGCAGGTTATTATTAGATGTAATACTGTAGTGAGACAGGTGTAACACATATGTACGTAACTTATTGCTTATTAGCAGGTGTATCAGTTTGTGTATCACTAGTGAGGCAGGTTATTATTAGATGTAATACTGTAGTGAGACAGGTGTAACACATAGTACGTAACTTATTGCTTATTAGCAGGTGTATCAGTTTGTGTATCACTAGTGAGGCAGGTTATTATTAGATGTAATACTGTAGTGAGACAGGTGTAACACATGTACGTAACTTATTGCTTATTAGCAGGTGTATCAGTTTGTGTATCACTAGTGAGGCAGGTTATTATTAGATGTAATACTGTAGTGAGACAGGCTGTAACACATATGTACGTAACTTATTGCTTATTAGCAGGTGTATCAGTTTGTGTATCACTAGTGAGGCAGGTTATTAGATGTAATACTGTAGTGAGACAGGTGTAACACATATGTACGTAACTTATTGCTTATTAGCAGGTGTATCAGTTTGTGTATCACTAGTGAGGCAGGTTATTATTAGATGTAATACTGTAGTGAGACAGGTGTAACACATATGTACGTAACTTATTGCTTATTAGCAGGTGTATCAGTGTGTGTATCACTAGTGAGGCAGGTTATTATTAGATGTAATACTGTAGTGAGACAGGTGTAACACATGTACGTAACTTATTGCTTATTAGCAGGTGTATCAGTTTGTGTATCACTAGTGAGGCAGGTTATTATTAGATGTAATACTGTAGTGAGACAGGTGTAACACATGTACGTAACTTATTGCTTATTAGCAGGTGTATCAGTTTGTGTATCACTAGTGAGGCAGGTTATTATTAGATGTAATACTGTAGTGAGACAGGTGTAACACATATGTACGTAACTTACTTGCTTATTAGCAGGTGTATCAGTTTGTGTATCACTAGTGAGGCAGGTTATTAGATGTAATACTGTAGTGAGACAGGTGTAACACATATGTACGTAACTTATTGCTTATTAGCAGGTGTATCAGTTTGTGTATCACTAGTGAGGCAGGTTATTATTAGATGTAATACTGTAGTGAGACAGGTGTAACACATATGTACGTAACTTATTGCTTATTAGCAGGTGTATCAGTTTGTGTATCACTAGTGAGGCAGGTTATTATTAGATGTAATACTGTAGTGAGACAGGTGTAACACATGTACGTAACTTATTGCTTATTAGCAGGTGTATCAGTTTGTGTATCACTAGTGAGGCAGGTTATTATTAGATGTAATACTGTAGTGAGACAGGTGTAACACATATGTACGTAACTTATTGCTTATTAGCAGGTGTATCAGTGTGTGTATCACTAGTGAGGCAGGTTATTAGATGTAATACTGTAGTGAGACAGGTGTAACACACATGTACGTAACTTATTGCTTATTAGCAGGTGTATCAGTTTGTGTATCACTAGTGAGGCAGGTTATTATTAGATGTAATACTGTAGTGAGACAGGTGTAACACATTGTACGTAACTTATTGCTTATTAGCAGGTGTATCAGTTTGTGTATCACTAGTGAGGCAGGTTATTATTAGATGTAATACTGTAGTGAGACAGGTGTAACACATGTACGTAACTTATTGCTTATTAGCAGGTGTATCAGTTTGTGTATCACTAGTGAGGCAGGTTATTATTAGATGTAATACTGTAGTGAGACAGGTGTAACACATGTACGTAACTTATTGCTTATTAGCAGGTGTATCAGTTTGTGTATCACTAGTGAGGCAGGTTATTATTAGATGTAATACTGTAGTGAGACAGGTGTAACACATATGTACGTAACTTATTGCTTATTAGCAGGTGTATCAGTTTGTGTATCACTAGTGAGGCAGGTTTATTAGATGTAATACTGTAGTGAGACAGGTGTAACACATGTACGTAACTTATTGCTTATTAGCAGGTGTATCAGTTTGTGTATCACTAGTGAGGCAGGTTATTATTAGATGTAATACTGTAGTGAGACAGGTGTAACACATGTACGTAACTTATTGCTTATTAGCAGGTGTATCAGTTTGTGTATCACTAGTGAGGCAGGTTATTATTAGATGTAATACTGTAGTGAGACAGGTGTAACCATATGTACGTAACTTATTGCTTATTAGCAGGTGTATCAGTTTGTGTATCACTAGTGAGGCAGGTTATTATTAGATGTAATACTGTAGTGAGACAGGTGTAACACATATGTACGTAACTTATTGCTTATTAGCAGGTGTATCAGTGTGTGTATCACTAGTGAGGCAGGTTATTATTAGATGTAATACTGTAGTGAGACAGGTGTAACACATATGTACGTAACTTATTGCTTATTAGCAGGTGTATCAGTTTGTGTATCACTAGTGAGGCAGGTTATTATTAGATGTAATACTGTAGTGAGACAGGTGTAACACATGTACGTAACTTATTGCTTATTAGCAGGTGTATCAGTTTGTGTATCACTAGTGAGGCAGGTTATTATTAGATGTAATACTGTAGTGAGACAGGTGTAACATATGTACGTAACTTATTGCTTATTAGCAGGTGTATCAGTTTGTGTATCACTAGTGAGGCAGGTTATTAGATGTAATACTGTAGTGAGACAGGTGTAACACATATGTACGTAACTTATTGTTTATTAGCAGGTGTATCAGTGTGTGTATCACTAGTGAGGCAGGTTATTATTAGATGTAATACTGTAGTGAGACAGGTGTAACATATGTACGTAACTTATTGCTTATTAGCAGGTGTATCAGTTTGTATATCACTAGTGAGGCAGGTTATTATTAGATGTAATACTGTAGTGAGACAGGTGTAACACATGTACGTAACTTATTGCTTATTAGCAGGTGTATCAGTTTGTGTATCACTAGTGAGGCAGGTTATTATTAGATGTAATACTGTAGTGAGACAGGTGTAACACATGTACGTAACTTATTACTTATTAGCAGGTGTATCAGTGTGTGTATCACTAGTGAGGCAGGTTATTATTAGATGTAATACTGTAGTGAGACAGGTGTAACACATATGTACGTAACTTATTGCTTATTAGCAGGTGTATCAGTTTGTGTATCACTAGTGAGGCAGGTTATTATTAGATGTAATACTGTAGTGAGACAGGTGTAACACATGTACGTAACTTATTGCTTATTAGCAGGTGTATCAGTTTGTGTATCACTAGTGAGGCAGGTTATTATTAGATGTAATACTGTAGTGAGACAGGTGTAACACATATGTACGTAACTTATTGCTTATTAGCAGGTGTATCAGTTTGTGTATCACTAGTGAGGCAGGTTATTATTAGATGTAATACTGTAGTGAGACAGGTGTAACACATATGTACGTAACTTATTGCTTATTAGCAGGTGTATCAGTTTGTGTATCACTAGTGAGGCAGGTTATTAGATGTAATACTGTAGTGAGACAGGTGTAACATATGTACGTAAACTTATTGTCTTATTAGCAGGTGTATCAGTTTGTGTATCACTAGTGAGGCAGGTTATTAGATGTAATACTGTAGTGAGACAGGTGTAACACATATGTACGTAACTTATTGCTTATTAGCAGGTGTATCAGTTTGTGTATCACTAGTGAGGCAGGTTATTATTAGATGTAATACTGTAGTGAGACAGGTGTAACACTATGTACGTAACTTATTGCTTATTAGCAGGTGTATCAGTTTGTGTATCACTAGTGAGGCAGGTTATTATTAGATGTAATACTGTAGTGAGACAGGTGTAACACATGTACGTAACTTATTGCTTATTAGCAGGTGTATCAGTGTGTGTATCACTAGTGAGGCAGGTTATTATTAGATGTAATACTGTAGTGAGACAGGTGTAACACATATTACGTAACTTATTGCTTATTAGCAGGTGTATCAGTTTGTGTATCACTAGTGAGGCAGGTTATTAGATGTAATACTGTAGTGAGACAGGTGTAACATATGTACGTAACTTATTGCTTATTAGCAGGTGTATCAGTTTGTGTATCACTAGTGAGGCAGGTATATTAGATGTAATACTGTAGTGAGACAGGTGTAACACATTGTACGTAACTTATTGCTTATTAGCAGGTGTATCAGTTTGTGTATCACTAGTGAGGCAGGTTATTATTAGATGTAATACTGTAGTGAGACAGGTGTAACACATGTACGTAACTTATTGCTTATTAGCAGGTGTATCAGTTTGTGTATCACTAGTGAGGCAGGTTATTATTAGATGTAATACTGTAGTGAGACAGGTGTAACACATATGTACGTAACTTATTGCTTATTAGCAGGTGTATCAGTTTGTGTATCACTAGTGAGGCAGGTTATTAGATGTAATACTGTAGTGAGACAGGTGTAACACATATGTACGTAACTTATTGCTTATTAGCAGGTGTATCAGTTTGTGTATCACTAGTGAGGCAGGTTATTATTAGATGTAATACTGTAGTGAGACAGGTGTAACACACGTACGTAACTTATTGTTTATTAGCAGGTGTATCAGTTTGTGTATCACTAGTGAGGCAGGTTATTATTAGATGTAATACTGTAGTGAGACAGGTGTAACACATATGTACGTAACTTATTGCTTATTAGCAGGTGTATCAGTTTGTGTATCACTAGTGAGGCAGGTTATTATTAGATGTAATACTGTAGTGAGACAGGTGTAACACACGTACGTAACTTATTGCTTATTAGCAGGTGTATCAGTTTGTGTATCACTAGTGAGGCAGGTTATTATTAGATGTAATACTGTAGTGAGACAGGTGTAACACATATGTACGTAACTTATTGTTTATTAGCAGGTGTATCAGTTTGTGTATCACTAGTGAGGGAGGTTATTAGATGTAATACTGTAGTGAGACAGGATGTAACACATATGTACGTAACTTATTACTTATTAGCAGGTGTATCAGTTTGTGTATCACTAGTGAGGCAGGTTATTATTAGATGTAATACTGTAGTGAGACAGGTGTAACACATGTACGTAACTTATTGCTTATTAGCAGGTGTATCAGTTTGTGTATCACTAGTGAGGCAGGTTATTATTAGATGTAATACTGTAGTGAGACAGGTGTAACACATAGTACGTAACTTATTGCTTATTAGCAGGTGTATCAGTTTGTGTATCACTAGTGAGGCAGGTTATTATTAGATGTAATACTGTAGTGAGACAGGTGTAACACATGTACGTAACTTATTGCTTATTAGCAGGTGTATCAGTTTGTGTATCACTAGTGAGGCAGGTTATTATTAGATGTAATACTGTAGTGAGACAGGTGTAACACATTTACGTAACTTATTGCTTATTAGCAGGTGTATCAGTTTGTGTATCACTAGTGAGGCAGGTTTTATTAGATGTAATACTGTAGTGAGACAGGTTGTAACACATAGTACGTAACTTATTGCTTTATTAGCAGTGTATCAGTTTGTGTATCACTAGTGAGGCAGGTTATTATTAGATGTAATACTGTAGTGAGACAGGTGTAACACATATGTACTTAACTTATTAGCTTATTAGCAGGTGTATCAGTTTGTGTATCACTAGTGAGGCAGTTTATTATTAGATGTAATACTGTAGTGAGACAGGTGTAACACATAGTACGTAACTTATTGCTTATTAGCATGTGTATCAGTTTGTGTATCACTAATGAGGCAGGTTTATTATTAGATGTAATACTGTAGTGAGACAGTGTAACACATATGTACGTAACTTATTGCTTATTAGCAGGTGTATCAGTTTGTGTATCACTAGTGAGGCAGGTTATTATTAGATGTAATACTGTAGTGAGACAGGTGTAACACATAGTACGTAACTTATTGCTTATTAGCAGGTG
The DNA here is from genome assembly GCF_027579735.1 of Bombina bombina. Taxonomy (NCBI): domain Eukaryota; kingdom Metazoa; phylum Chordata; class Amphibia; order Anura; family Bombinatoridae; genus Bombina; species Bombina bombina. Next base: position 40,661 of record NW_026512109.1, read on the forward strand.
TATCAGTTTGTGTATCACTAGTGAGGCAGGTTATTATTAGATGTAATACTGTAGTGAGACAGGTGTAACACATGTACGTAACTTATTGCTTATTAGCAGGTGTATCAGTTTGTGTATCACTAGTGAGCAGGGTATTATTAGATGTAATACTGTAGTGAGACAGGTGTAACACATGTACGTAACTTATTGCTTATTAGCAGGTGTATCAGTTTGTGTATCACTAGTGAGGCAGGTTATTATTAGATGTAATACTGTAGTGAGACAGGTGTAACACTATGTACGTAACTTATTGCTTATTAGCAGGTGTATCAGTGTGTGTATCACTAGTAGAGGCAGGTTATTATTAGATGTAATACTGTAGTGAGACAGGTGTAACACATATGTACGTAACTTATTGCTTATTAGCAGGTGTATCAGTTTGTGTATCACTAGTGAGGCAGGTTATTATTAGATGTAATACTGTAGTGAGACAGGTGTAACACATGTACGTAACTTATTGCTTATTAGCAGGTGTATCAGTTTGTGTATCACTAGTGAGGCAGGTTATTATTAGATGTAATACTGTAGTGAGACAGGTGTAACACATATGTACGTAACTTATTGCTTATTAGCAGGTGTATCAGTTTGTGTATCACTAGTGAGGCAGGTTATTATAGATGTAATACTGTAGTGAGACAGGTGTAACACATGTACGTAACTTATTGCTTATTAGCAGGTGTATCAGTTTGTGTATCACTAGTGAGGCAGGTTATTATTAGATGTAATACTGTAGTGAGACAGGTGTAACACATATGTACGTAACTTATTGCTTATTAGCAGGTGTATCAGTTTGTGTATCACTAGTGAGGCAGGTTTTTATTAGATGTAATACTGTAGTGAGACAGGTGTAACACATATGTACGTAACTTATTGCTTATTAGCAGGTGTATCAGTTTGTGTATCACTAGTGAGGCAGGTTATTATTAGATGTAATACTGTAGTGAGACAGGTGTAACACATGTACGTAACTTATTGCTTATAAGGCAGGTGTATCAGTTTGTGTATCACTAGTGAGGCAGGTTATTATTAGATGTAATACTGTAGTGAGACAGGTGTAACACATGTACGTAACTTATTGCTTATTAGCAGGTGTATCAGTTTGTGTATCACTAGTGAGGCAGGTTATTATTAGATGTAATACTGTAGTGAGACAGGTGTAACATATGTACGTAACTTATTGTTTATTAGCAGGTGTATCAGTTTGTGTATCACTAGTGAGGCAGGTTATTATTAGATGTAATACTGTAGTGAGACAGGGTGTAACACATGTACGTAAACTTATTGCTTATTAGCAGGTGTATCAGTTTGTGTATCACTAGTGAGGCAGGTTATTATTAGATGTAATACTGTAGTGAGACAGGTGTAAACATATGTACGTAACTTATTGCTTATTAGCAGGTGTATCAGTTTGTGTATCACTAGTGAGGCAGGTTATTAGATGTAATACTGTAGTGAGACAGGTGTAACACATGTACGTAACTTATTGCTTATTAGCAGGTGTATCAGTGTGTGTATCACTAGTGAGGCAGGTTATTATTAGATGTAATACTGTAGTGAGACAGGTGTAACACATATGTACGTAACTTATTGCTTATTAGCAGGTGTATCAGTTTGTGTATCACTAGTGAGGCAGGTTATTATTAGATGTAATACTGTAGTGAGACAGGTGTAACACATATGTACGTAACTTATTGCTTATTAGCAGGTGTATCAGTTTGTGTATCACTAGTGAGGCAGGTTATTATTAGATGTAATACTGTAGTGAGACAGGTGTAACACATATGTACGTAACTTATTGCTTATTAGCAGGTGTATCAGTTTGTGTATCACTAGTGAGGCAGGTTATTAGATGTAATACTGTAGTGAGACAGGTGTAACACATATGTACGTAACTTATTGCTTATTAGCAGGTGTATCAGTTTGTGTATCACTAGTGAGGCAGGTTATTAGATGTAATACTGTAGTGAGACAGGTGTAACACATGTACGTAACTTATTGCTTATTAGCAGGTGTATCAGTTTGTGTATCACTAGTGAGGCAGGTTATTAGATGTAATACTGTAGTGAGACAGGTGTAACACATGTACGTAACTTATTGCTTATTAGCAGGTGTATCAGTTTGTGTATCACTAGTGAGGGCAGGTTATTATTAGATGTAATACTGTAGTGAGACAGGTGTAACACATATGTACGTAACTTATTGCTTATTAGCAGGTGTATCAGTTTGTGTATCACTAGTGAGGCAGGTTATTATTAGATGTAATACTGTAGTGAGACAGGTGTAACACACATGTACGTAACTTATTGCTTATTAGCAGGTGTATCAGTTTGTGTATCACTAGTGAGGCAGGTTATTATTAGATGTAATACTGTAGTGAGACAGGTGTAACACATGTACGTAACTTATTACTTATTAGCAGGTGTATCAGTTTGTGTATCACTAGTGAGGCAGGTATTATTAGATGTAATACTGTAGTGAGACAGTGTAACACATGTACGTAACTTATTGCTTATTAGCAGTGTATCAGTTTGTGTATCACTAGTGAGGCAGGTTATTATTAGATGTAATACTGTAGTGAGACAGGTGTAAACACATATGTACGTAACTTATTGCTTATTAGCAGGTGTATCAGTTTGTGTATCACTAGTGAGGCAGGTTATATTAGATGTAATACTGTAGTGAGACAGGTGTAACACATGTACGTAACTTATTGCTTATTAGCAGGTGTATCAGTTTGTGTATCACTAGTGAGGCAGGTTATTATTAGATGTAATACTGTAGTGAGACAGGTGTAACACAAGTACGTAACTTATTGCTTATTAGCAGGTGTATCAGTTTGTGTATCACTAGTGAGGCAGGTTATTATTAGATGTAATACTGTAGTGAGACAGGTGTAACACATGTACGTAACTTATTGCTTATTAGCAGGTGTATCAGTTTGTGTATCACTAGTGAGGCAGGTTATTATTAGATGTAATACTGTAGTGAGACAGGGTGTAACACATGTACGTAACTTATTGCTTATTAGCAGGTGTATCAGTTTGTGTATCACTAGTGAGGCAGGTTATTATTAGATGTAATACTGTAGTGAGACAGGTGTAACACATGTACGTAACTTATTGTTTATTAGCAGGTGTATCAGTGTGTGTATCACTAGTGAGGCAGGTTATTATTAGATGTAATACTGTAGTGAGACAGGTGTAACACATGTACGTAACTTATTGCTTATTAGCAGGTGTATCAGTTTGTGTATCACTAGTGAGGCAGGTTATTATTAGATGTAATACTGTAGTGAGACAGGTGTAACACATATGTACGTAACTTATTGTTTATTAGCAGGTGTATCAGTTTGTGTATCACTAGTGAGGCAGGTTATTATTAGATGTAATACTGTAGTGAGACAGGTGTAACACATGTACGTAACTTATTGCTTATTAGCAGGTGTATCAGTTTGTGTATCACTAGTGAGGCAGGTTTATTAGATGTAATACTGTAGTGAGACAGGTGTAACACATGTACGTAACTTATTGCTTATTAGCAGGTGTATCAGTTTGTGTATCACTAGTGAGGCAGGTTATTATTAGATGTAATACTGTAGTGAGACAGGTGTAACACATATGTACGTAACTTATTGCTTATTAGCAGGTGTATCAGTTTGTGTATCACTAGTGAGGCAGGTTATTTAGATGTAATACTGTAGTGAGACAGGTGTAACACATGTACGTAACTTATTGCTTATTAGCAGGTGTATCAGTTTGTGTATCACTAGTGAGGCAGGTTATTATTAGATGTAATACTGTAGTGAGACAGGTTGTAACACATGTACGTAACTTATTGCTTATTAGCAGGTGTATCAGTTTGTGTATCACTAGTGAGGCAGGTTATTAGATGTAATACTGTAGTGAGACAGGTGTAACACATGTACGTAACTTATTACTTATTAGCAGGTGTATCAGTGTGTGTATCACTAGTGAGGCAGGTTATTAGATGTAATACTGTAGTGAGACAGGATGTAACACATGTACGTAACTTATTGCTTATTAGCATGTGTATCAGTTTGTGTATCACTAGTGAGGCAGGTTATTATTAGATGTAATACTGTAGTGAGGACAGGTGTAACACTATGTACTAACTTATTGCTTTATTAGCAGGTGTATCAGTTTGTGTATCACTAGTGAGGCAGGTTATATTAGATGTAAATACTGTAGTGAGACAGGTGTAACACAAATGTACGTAACTTATTGCTTATTAGCAGGTGTATCAGTGTGTGTATCACTAGTGAGGCAGGTTATTATAGATGATAATACTGTAGTGAGACAGGTGTAACACATATGTACGTAACTTATTGCTTATTAGCAGGTGTATCAGTGTGTGTATCACTAGTGAGGCAGGTTATTATTAGATGTAATACTGTAGTGAGAACAGGTGTAACACATGTACGTAACTTATTGCTTATTAGCAGGTGTATCAGTGTGTGTATCACTAGTGAGGCAGGTTATTATTAGATGTAATACTGTAGTGAGACAGGTGTAACACATATGTACGTAACTTATTGCTTATTAGCAGGTGTATCAGTGTGTGTATCACTAGTGAGGCAGGTTATTATTAGATGTAATACTGTAGTGAGACAGGTGTAACATATGTACGTAACTTATTGCTTATTAGCAGGTGTATCAGTGTGTGTATCACTAGTGAGGCAGGTTATTATTAGATGTAATACTGTAGTGAGACAGGTGTAACACATGTACGTAACTTATTGCTTATTAGCAGGTGTATCAGTTGTGTATCACTAGTGAGGCAGGTTTTATTAGATGTAATACTGTAGTGAGACAGGTGTAACACATATGTACGTAACTTAATTGCTTATTAGCAGGTGTATCAGTTTGTGATCACTAGTGAGGCAGGTTATTATTAGATGTAATACTGTAGTCGAGACAGATGGTGTACAACAAATGTACGTAACTTATTGCTTTATTAGCAGGTGTATCAGTTTGATGTATTCACTAGTTGAGGCAGTTAATTTAGATGTAATACTGTAGTGAGACAGGGTTGTAACACAATGTACGTAACTTATTGCTTATTAGCAGGTGTATCAGTTTGTGTATCATAGTGAGTGCAGGTTATTATTAGATGTAATACAGTAGTGAGACATGTGTACACATATTGTACGTAACTTAATGCTTTTGATTAGCAGGGTGTATCAGTGTGTGTATCACTAATGAGGCTGGTTATTTATCTAGATGTAATACTGTAGTGAGACAGGGTTGTAACACTATTGTACGTAACTTATTGCTTGATTAGCAGGTGTATCTGTTGTGTGTATCCCCTAGTGAGGCAGGTATTATTAGATGTAATACTGTAGTGAGGGACAGGTGTAACACATATGTACGTATCCACTTATTGCTATATTAGCAGGTTGTATCAGTTTGTTTATCACTAGTAGAGGCAGGTTATTATTAGATGTAATACTGTAGTGAGACCAGGTGAAACACATATGTACGTAACTTATTGCTTTATTACGCAGTGTATCAGTTATGTGTGGATCACTAGTGAGGGCAGGTTTATTAGATGTAAAACTGTAGTGAGGACAGGTGTAACCATATGTACCGTAACTTATTGCTTATTAGCAGGTGATGTTTCAGTTTGTGTATCACTAGTGAGGCAGGTTATTAGATGTAATACTGTAGTGAGGGACAGGTTGTAACACATTGTACGTAACTTATTGTTTATTAGCAGGTGTATCAGTTTGTGTATCACTAGTGAGAGCAGGTTATTATTAGATGTAATACCTGTAGTGAGACAGGTGTAACACATGTACGTAACTTATTGCTTATTAGCAGGTGTATCAGTTGTGTATCACTAGTGAGGCAGGGTTTTATTAGGATGTAATACTGTAGTGAGACAGGTTGTAACACATATGTACGTAACTTATTGCTTATTAGCAGGTGTATCAGTTTGTGTATCACTAGTGAGGCAGGTTATTATTAGATGTAATACTGTAGTGAGACAGGTGTAACACATATGTACGTAACTTATTGCTTATTAGCAGGTGTATCAGTTTGTGTATCACTAGTGAGGCAGGTTATTAGATGTAATACTGTAGTGAGACAGGTGTAACACATGTACGTAACTTATTGCTTATTAGCAGGTGTATCAGTTGTGTATCACTAGTGAGGCAGGTTATTATTAGATGTAATACTGTAGTGAGACAGGTGTAACACATATGTACGTAACTTATTGCTTATTAGCAGGTGTATCAGTTTGTGTATCACTAGTGAGGCAGGTTATTATTAGATGTAATACTGTAGTGAGACAGGTGTAACACATGTACGTAACTTATTGCTTATTAGCAGGTGTATCAGTTTGTGTATCACTAGTGAGGCAGGTTATTATTAGATGTAATACTGTAGTGAGAGCAGGTGTAACATATGTACGTAACTTATTGTTATTAGCAGTGTATCAGTTTGTGTATCACTAGTGAGGCAGGTTTATTATTAGATGTAATACTGTAGTGAGACAGGGTGTAAGCACATGTAGCGTAACTTATTGCTTATTAGCAGAGGGTGTATCAGTTTGTGTATCACTAGTGAGGCAGGGTTATTAGATGTTAATACTGTTAGTGTAGTACAGGTGAACACATGTATTAACCTTTTTGCTTTATTAGCAGGTGTATCAGTTTGTGTATCACTAGTGAGGCAGGTTATTAGATGTAATACTGTAGTGAGACAGGTGTATACACATATGTACGATAACTTATTGCTTATTAAGCAGGTGTATCAGTTTGTGTATCACTAGTGAGGCTAGGTTATTAGATGTAATACTGTTAGTGAGACAGGTGTGTAACACATGTACGTAACTTATTGCTTATTAGCAGTTGTATCAGTGTGTGTATCACTAGTGAGGGCAGGTTATTATTAGATGTAATACTGTTGTGAGACAGTTGTAAAACATATGTACGTAACTTATTGCTTATTAGCAGGTGTATCAGTTTGTGTATCACTAGTGAGGCAGGTTATTATTAGATGTAATACTGTAGTGAGACAGGTGTAACACATATGTAGTAACTTATTGCTTATATTAGCAGGGTGTATCAGTTTGTGTATCACTAGTGAGGCAGGTTATTATTAGATGTAATACTGTAGTGAGACAGGTGTAACACATGTACGTAACTTATTGCTTATTAGCAGGTGTATCAGTGTGTGTATCACTAGTGATGGCAGGTTCTGATTAGATGTAATACTGTAGTGAGACTAGGTGTAACACATGTACGTAACTGTATTGCTTATTAGCAGGTGTATCAGTGTGTGTATCACTAGTGAGGCAGGTTATATTAGATGTAATACTGTAGTGAGACAGGTAGTGTAACACATATGTACGTAACTTATTGCTTATTAGCAGGTGTATCAGTTTGTGTATCACTAGTGAGGCAGGTTATTATTAGATGTAATACTGTAGTGAGACAGGTGTAACACATGTACGTAACTTATTGCTTATTAGCAGGTGTATCAGTTTGTGTATCACTAGTGAGGCAGGTTATTATTAGATGTAATACTGTAGTGAGACAGGTGTAACACATGTACGTAACTTATTGCTTATTAGCAGGTGTATCAGTTTGTGTATCACTAGTGAGGCAGGTTATTATTAGATGTAATACTGTAGTGAGACAGGTGTAACACATATGTACGTAACTTATTGCTTATTAGCAGGTGTATCAGTTTGTGTATCACTAGTGAGGCAGGTTATTATTAGATGTAATACTGTAGTGAGACAGGTGTAACACAAGTACGTAACTTATTACTTATTAGCAGGTGTATCAGTTTGTGTATCACTAGTGAGGCAGGTTATTATTAGATGTAATACTGTAGTGAGACAGGTGTAACACATATGTACGTAACTTATTGCTTATTAGCAGGTGTATCAGTTTGTGTATCACTAGTGAGGCAGGTTATTATTAGATGTAATACTGTAGTGAGACAGGTGTAACACATATGTACGTAACTTATTGCTTATTAGCAGGTGTATCAGTTTGTGTATCACTAGTGAGGCAGGTTATTATTAGATGTAATACTGTAGTGAGACAGTGTAACACATATGTACGTAACTTATTGCTTATTAGCAGGTGTATCAGTGTGGTATCACTAGTGAGGCAGGTTATTATTAGATGTAATACTGTAGTGAGACAGGTGTAACACATATGTACGTAACTTATTGCTTATTAGCAGGTGTATCAGTTTGTGTATCACTAGTGAGGCAGGTTATTATTAGATGTAATACTGTAGTGAGACAGGTGTAACACAATGTACGTAACTTATTGCTTATTAGCAGGTGTATCAGTTTGTGTATCACTAGTGAGGCAGGTTATTAATGTAATACTGTAGTGAGACAGGTGTAACACATATGTACGTAACTTATTGCTTATTAGCAGGTGTATCAGTTTGTGTATCACTAGTGAGGCAGGTTATTATAGATGTAATACTGTAGTGAGACAGGTGTAACACATGTACGTAACTTATTGCTTATTAGCAGGTGTATCAGTTTGTGTATCACTAGTGAGGCAGGTTATTAGATGTAATACTGTAGTGAGACAGGTGTAACACATGTACGTAACTTATTGCTTATTAGCAGGTGTATCAGTTTGTGTATCACTAGTGAGGCAGGTTATTAGATGTAATACTGTAGTGAGACAGGTGTAACACATGTACGTAACTTATTGCTTATTAGCAGGTGTATCAGTTTGTGTATCACTAGTGAGGCAGGTTATTATTAGATGTAATACTGTAGTGAGACAGGTGTAACACATATGTACGTAACTTATTGCTTATTAGCAGGTGTATCAGTTTGTGTATCACTAGTGAGGCAGGTTATTATTAGATGTAATACTGTAGTGAGACAGGTGTAACACATATGTACGTAACTTATTGCTTATTAGCAGGTGTATCAGTTTGTGTATCACTAGTGAGGCAGGTTTTTATTAGATGTAATACTGTAGTGAGACAGGGTGTTAACACATGTACGTAACTGTATTGCTTATTAGCAGGTGTATCAGTTTGTGTATCACTAGTGAGGCAGGTTATTATTAGGTAGTGTAATACTGTAGTGAGACAGGTGTAACTATATGTACGTACACTTATTGCTTATTAGCAGGTGTATCAGGGTGTGTTAATCACTAGTGAGCAGGTTATATTAGATGTAATACTGTAGTGAGACAGGTGTGTGTACACAATGTACGTAACTTATTGCTTATTAGCTGGAGGGTATCAGTTGTGTGTATCACTAGTGAGGCAGGTTATTATTAGATGTAATACTGTAGTGAGACAGTGGTGTACCACATGTACGTAACTTATTGCTTATTAGCAGGTGTAATCAGTGTGTGTATCACTAGTGAGGCAGGGTTATTATTAGATGTAATACTGTAGTGAGACAGGTGTAACACATGTACCGTAACTTATTGTTTATTAGCAGGTGTATCAGTTTGTGTATCACTAGTGAGGCAGGTTATTATAGATGTAATACTGTAGTGAGACAGGTGTAACACATATGTACGTAACTTATTGCTTATTAGCAGGTGTATCAGTTTGTATCACTAGTGAGGCAGGTTATTAGATGTAATACTGTAGTGAGACAGGTGTAACACATGTACGTAACTTATTGCTTATTAGCAGGTGTATCAGTGTGTGTATCACTAGTGAGGCAGGTTATTATTAGATGTAATACTGTAGTGAGACAGGTGTAACACATGTACGTAACTTATTGCTTATTAGCAGGTGTATCAGTTGTGTATCACTAGTGAGGCAGGTTATTAGATGTAATACTGTAGTGAGACAGGTGTAACACATGTACGTAACTTATTGCTTATTAGCAGGTGTATCAGTGTGTGTATCACTAGTGAGGCAGGTTATTATTAGATGTAATACTGTAGTGAGACAGGTGTAACATATGTACGTAACTTATTGCTTATTAGCAGGTGTATCAGTTTGTGTATCACTAGTGAGGCAGGTTATTATTAGATGTAATACTGTAGTGAGACAGGTGTAACACATGTACGTAACTTATTGCTTATTAGCAGGTGTATCAGTTTGTGTATCACTAGTGAGGCAGGTTATTATTAGATGTAATACTGTAGTGAGACAGGTGTAACACATGTACGTAACTTATTGCTTATTAGCAGGTGTATCAGTTGTGTATCACTAGTGAGGCAGGTTATTATTAGATGTAATACTGTAGTGAGACAGGTGTAACACATGTACGTAACTTATTGCTTATTAGCAGGTGTATCAGTTTGTGTATCACTAGTGAGGCAGGTTATTATTAGATGTAATACTGTAGTGATGTACGTAACTTATTGCTTATTAGCAGGTGTATCAGTTTGTGTATCACTAGTGAGGCAGGTTATTATTAGATGTAATACTGTAGTGAGACAGGTGTAACACATGTACGTACTTATTGCTTATTAGCAGGTGTATCAGTTTGTGTATCACTAGTGAGGCAGGTTATTATTAGATGTAATACTGTAGTGAGACAGGTGTAACACATATGTACGTAACTTATTGCTTATTAGCAGGTGTATCAGTTTGTGTATCACTAGTGAGGCAGGTTATTAGATGTAATACTGTAGTGAGACAGGTGTAACACATATGTACGTAACTTATTGCTTATTAGCAGGTGTATCAGTTTGTGTATCACTAGTGAGGCAGGTTATTAGATGTAATACTGTAGTGAGACAGGTGTAACACATATGTACGTAACTTATTGCTTATTAGCAGGTGTATCAGTTTGTGTATCACTAGTGAGGCAGGTTTATTAGATGTATACCGTAGTGAGACAGGTGTAACACATATGTACGTAACTTATTGCTTATTAGCAGGTGTATCAGTGTGTATCACTAGTGAGGCAGGTTATTATTAGATGTAATACTGTAGTGAGACAGGTGTAACACATGTACGTAACTTATTGCTTATTAGCAGGTGTATCAGTTGTGTATCACTAGTGAGGCAGGTTATTATTAGATGTAATACTGTAGTGAGACAGGTGTAACACATGTACGTAACTTATTGCTTATTAGCAGGTGTATCAGTTTGTGTATCACTAGTGAGGCAGGTTATTATTAGATGTAATACTGTAGTGAGACAGGTGTAACACATGTACGTAACTTATTGCTTATTAGCAGGTGTATCAGTTTGTGTATCACTAGTGAGGCAGGTTATTAGATGTAATACTGTAGTGAGACAGGTGTAACACATGTACGTAACTTATTGCTTATTAGCAGGTGTATCAGTTTGTGTATCACTAGTGAGGCAGGTTATTATTAGATGTAATACTGTAGTGAGACAGGTGTAACACATGTACGTAACTTATTGCTTATTAGCAGGTGTATCAGTTTGTGTATCACTAGTGAGGCAGGTTATTATTAGATGTAATACTGTAGTGAGACAGGTGTAACACATGTACGTAACTTATTGCTTATTAGCAGGTGTATCAGTTTGTGTATCACTAGTGAGGCAGGTTATTATTAGATGTAATACTGTAGTGAGACAGGTGTAACATATGTACGTAACTTATTGCTTATTAGCAGGTGTATCAGTTTGTGTATCACTAGTGAGGCAGGTTATTATTAGATGTAATACTGTAGTGAGACAGGTGTAACACATGTACGTAACTTATTGCTTATTAGCAGGTGTATCAGTTTGTGTATCACTAGTGAGGCAGGTTATTATTAGATGTAATACTGTAGTGAGACAGGTGTAACATATGTACGTAACTTATTGCTTATTAGCAGGTGTATCAGTTTGTGTATCACTAGTGAGGCAGGTTATTAGATGTAATACTGTAGTGAGACAGGTGTAACACATGTACGTAACTTATTGCTTATTAGCAGGTGTATCATTTGTGTATCACTAGTGAGGCAGGTTATTATTAGATGTAATACTGTAGTGAGACAGGTGTAACACATGTACGTAACTTATTGCTTATTAGCAGGTGTATCAGTTTGTGTATCACTAGTGAGGCAGGTTATTATTAGATGTAATACTGTAGTGAGACAGGTGTAACACATGTACGTAACTTATTGCTTATTAGCAGGTGTATCACTAGTGAGGCAGGTTATTATTAGATGTAATACTGTAGTGAGACAGGTGTAACACATGTACGTAACTTATTGCTTATTAGCAGGTGTATCAGTTTGTGTATCACTAGTGAGGCAGGTTATTATTAGATGTAATACTGTAGTGAGACAGGTGTAACACATGTACGTAACTTATTGCTTATTAGCAGGTGTATCAGTTTGTGTATCACTAGTGAGGCAGGTTATTATTAGATGTAATACTGTAGTGAGACAGGTGTAACACATGTACGTAACTTATTGCTTATTAGCAGGTGTATCAGTTTGTGTATCACTAGTGAGGCAGGTTATTATTAGATGTAATACTGTAGTGAGACAGGTGTACACATGTACGTAACTTTATTGCATATATTGCAGGGTGTATCAGTGTGTGTAATCACTAGTGACGCAGGTTATTATTAGATGTAAATACTGTAGTGAGACAGATGTAACACATATGGTACGTAACCTTATTGTTGATTAGCAGGTGTATCAGTGTGTGTATCACTAGTGAGGCTGGTTATTATTAGATGTAATACTGTAGTGAGACAGGTTGTAACACATGTACGTAACTTATTGCTTATTAGCAGGTGTATCAGTTTGTGTATCACTAGTGAGGCAGGTTTATTAGATGTAATACTGTAGTGAGACAGGTGTAACACATATGTACGTAACTTATTGCTTATTAGCAGGTGTATCAGTTTGGGTATCACTAGGTGAGGCAGGTTATTATTAGATGTAATACTGTAGTGAGACAGGTGTAACACATGTACGTAACTTATTGCTTATTAGCAGGTGTATCAGTTTGTGTAATCACTAGTGAGGCAGGTTATTAGATGTAATACTGTAGTGAGACAGGTGTAACACATAGTACGTAACTTATTGCTTATTAGCAGGTGTATCAGTTGTGTATCACTAGTGAGGCAGGTTATTATTAGATGTAATACTGTAGTGAGACAGGTGTAACACATGTACGTAACTTATTGCTTATTAGCAGGTGTATCAGTGTGTGTATCACTAGTGAGGCAGGTTATTATTAGATGTAATACTGTAGTGAGACAGGTGTAACACATGTACGTAACTTATTGCTTATTAGCAGGTGTATCAGTTTGTGTATCACTAGTGAGGCAGGTTATTATTAGATGTAATACTGTAGTGAGACAGGTGTAACACATGTACGTAACTTATTGCTTATTAGCAGGTGTATCAGTGTGTGTATCACTAGTGAGGCAGGTTATTATTAGATGTAATACTGTAGTGAGACAGTTGTAACACATGTACGTAACTTATTGCTTATTAGCAGGTGTATCAGTGTGTGTATCACTAGTGAGGCAGGTTATTATTAGATGTAATACTGTAGTGAGGACAGATGTAACACATATGTAACGTAACTTATTGCTTATTAGCAGGTGTATCAGTTTGTGTATCACTAGTGAGGCAGGTTATTATTAGATGTAATACTGTAGTGAGACAGGTGTAACACATATGTACGTAACATTATTGGCTTATTAGCAGGTGTATCAGTGTGTGTATCACTAGTGAGGCAGGTTATTATTAGTTGTAATACTGTAGTGAGACAGGTGTAACACATAATGTACGTAACTTATTGCTTATTAGCAGGTGGTATCAGTTTGTGTATGCACTAGTGAGGCAGTTATTATTAGATGTAATACTGTAGTGGAGACAGGTGTAACACATATGTACTTAACTTATTGCTTATTAGCAGGTGTAATCAGTTGTGTATCACTAGTGAGGCAGGTTATTATTAGATGTAATACTGTAGTGAGACAGGTGTAACACATATGTACGTAACTTATTGCTTATTAGCAGGTGTATCACTAGTGAGGCAGGTTATTATTAGATGTAATACTGTAGTGAGACAGGTGTAACACATATGTACGTAACTTATTGCTTATTAGCAGGTGTATCAGTTTGTGTATCACTAGTGAGGCAGGTTATTAGATGTAATACTGTAGTGAGACAGGTGTAACACATATGTACGTAACTTATTGCTTATTAGCAGGTGTATCAGTTTGTGTATCACTAGTGAGGCAGGTTATTTAGATGTAATACTGTAGTGAGACAGGTGTAACACATATGTACGTAACTTATTGCTTATTAGCAGGTGTATCAGTTTGTGTATCACTAGTGAGGCAGGTTATTATTAGATGTAATACTGTAGTGAGACAGGTGTAACACATATGTACGTAACTTATTGCTTATTAGCAGGTGTATCAGTGTGTGTATCACTAGTGAGGCAGGTTATTATTAGATGTAATACTGTAGTGAGACAGGTGTAACACATGTACGTAACTTATTGCTTATTAGCAGGTGTATCAGTTTGTGTATCACTAGTGAGGCAGGTTATTAGATGTAATACTGTAGTGAGACAGGTGTAACACATGTACGTAACTTATTGCTTATTAGCAGGTGTATCAGTGTGTGTATCACTAGTGAGGCAGGGTTATTAGATGTAATACTGTAGTGAGACAGGTTGTAACACTATGTACGTAACTTATTAGCTTATTAGCAGGTGTATCAGTTTGTGTATCACTAGTGAGGCAGGTTAATTATTAGATGTAATACTGTAGTGAGACAGGTGTAACACATATGTACGTAACTTATTGCTTATTAGCAGGTGTATCAGTTTGTGTATCACTAGTGAGGCAGGTATTATTAGATGTAATACTGTAGTGAGACAGGTGTAACACATGTACGTACTTATTGCTTATTAGCAGGTGTATCAGTTTGTGTATCACTAGTGAGGCAGGTTATTATAGATGTAATACTGTAGTGAGGACAGGTGTAACACATGTACGTAACTTATTGTTTATTAGCAGGTGTATCAGTGTGTGTATCACTAGTGAGGCAGGTTATTATTAGATGTAATACTGTAGTGAGACAGGTGTAACACATATGTACGTAACTTATTGCTTATTAGCAGGTGTATCAGTGTGTGTATCACTAGTGAGCAGGTTATTATAGATGTAATACTGTAGTGAGACAGGTGTAAACATATGTACGTAACTTATTGCTTATTAGCAGGTGTATCAGTTTGTGTATCACTAGTGAGGCAGGTTATTATTAGATGTAATACTGTAGTGAGACAGGTGTAACACATATGTACGTAACTTATTGCTTATTAGCAGGTGTATCAGTTTGTGTATCACTAGTGAGGCAGGTTATTAGATGTAATACTGTAGTGAGACAGGTGTAACACATGTACGTAACTTATTGCTTATTAGCAGGTGTATCAGTTTGTGTATCACTAGTGAGGCAGGTTATTATTAGATGTAATACTGTAGTGAGACAGGTGTAACACATGTACGTAACTTATTGCTTATTAGCAGGTGTATCAGTGTGTGTATCACTAGTGAGGCAGGTTATTATTAGATGTAATACTGTAGTGAGACAGGTTGTAACACATGTACGTAACTTATCTGCTTATTAGGCAGGTGTATCAGTTTGTGTATCACTAGTGAGGCAGGTTAATTAGATGTAATACTGTAGTGAGACAGGTGTAACACATGTACGTAACTTATTGCTTATTAGCAGGGTATTCAGTTTGTGTATCACTAGTGAGGCAGGTTATTATTAGATGTAAATACTGTAGTGAGACAGGTGTAACACATGTACGTAACTTATTGCTTATTAGCAGGTGTATCAGTTTGTGTATCACTAGTGAGGCAGGTTATTATTAGATGTAATACTGTAGTGAGACAGGTGTAAAACACATGTACGTAACTTATTGCTTATTAGCAGGTGTATCAGTGTGTGTATCACTAGTGAGGCAGGTATTATTAGATGGTAATACTGTAGTGAGACAGGTGTAACACATGTACGTAACTTTATTGCTTATTAGCAGGTTATCAGTTTGTGTATCACTAGTGAGGCAGGTTATTATTAGATGTAATACTGTAGTGAGACAGGTGTAACACATGTACGTAACTTATTGTTTATTAGCAGGTGTATCAGTTTGTGTATCACTAGTGAGGCAGGTTATTATTAGATGTAATACTGTAGTGAGACAGGTGTAACACATATGTACGTAACTTATTGTTATTAGCAGGTGTATCAGTTTGTGTATCACTAGTGAGGCAGGTATTATTAGATGTAAATACTGTAGTGAGACAGGTGTAACACATAGTACGTAACTTATTGCTTATTAGCAGGTGTATCAGTTTGTGTATCACTAGTGAGGCAGGTTATTATTAGATGTAATACTGTAGTGAGACAGGTGTAACACATATGTACGTAAACTTATTGCTTATTAGCAGGTGTATCAGTTGTGTATCACTAGTGAGGCAGGTTATTAGATGTAATACTGTAGTGAGACAGGTGTAACACATGTACGTAACTTATTGCTTATTAGCAGGTGTATCAGTTTGTGTATCACTAGTGCAGGCAGGTTATTATTAGATTAATACTGATAGTGAGACAGGTGTAACACATGTACGTATCCTTATTAGCGTATTAGCAGGGAGTAACAGTTGTGTGTACCACTATAGGAGCAGGTTATTATAGATGTACTTTACTGTAGGGGGAGGACAGGTTTAAACACATATGTAGTAACTTTATTGCTTATTAGCAGGTGTATCAGTTTGTGTATCACTAGTGAGGCAGGTTATTATTAGATGTAATACTGTAGTGAGACAGATGTAACACATATGTACGTAACTTATTGCTTATTAACAGGTGTAATCAGTTTGTGTATCACTAGTAGAGGCAGGTTATTTAGATGTAATACTGTAGTGAGACAGGTGTTGTAACACATGTACGTAACTATATTGCTTATTAGCAGGTTGTATCATGTTTGTGTTATCACTAGTGAGGCAGGTTTATTAGATGTAATACTGTAGTGAGTACAGTTGTAACACATATGTACGTGCACTATTGCTTTATTATGCAGGATGTATCAGTTTGTGTAACACTAGAGAGGCCAGGTTATTATTAGATGTCTATTCTGTACGTGAGACAGATGTAACACATGTACGTAACTTATTGCTTATTAGCAGGTGTATCAGTTTGTGTATCACTATGAGCAGGTTATTATTATGTAATACTGTAGTGAGACAGGTGTAACACATATGTACGTAACTTATTGTTATTAGCAGGTGTATCAAGTTTTGTATCACTAGTGAGGCAGGTTATTTTAGATGTAATACTGTAGTGAGACAGGTGTAAACATGTACGTAACTATTGCTTATTAGCAGGTGTATCAGTTTGTGTATCACTATGAGGCAGGTTATTATAGATGTAATACTGTAGTGGAGACAGGTGTAACACATGTACGTAACTTATTGTTTATTAGCAGGTGTATCAGTTGTGTATCACTAGTGAGGCAGGTTTATTATAAGATGTAATACTGTATGAGACAGGTGTAACACAATGTACGTAACTTATTGCTTATTAGCAGGTGTATCAGTTTGTGTATCACTAGTGAGGCAGGTTATTATTAGATATGTAATACTGTAGTGAGACAGGTGTAACACTAATACGTAACTTATTGCTTATTAGCAGGTGTATCAGTTTGTGTATCACTAGTGAGGCAGGTTATTATAGATGTAATACTGTAGTGAGACAGGTGTAACAATGTACGTAACTTATTGCTTATAGCAGGTGTATCAGTGTGTATCACTAGTGAGGCAGGTTATTATTAGATGTAATACTGTAGTGAGACAGGTGTAACACATGTACGTAACTTATTGCTTATTAGCAGGTGTATCAGTTTGTGTATCACTAGTGAGGCAGGTTATTATTAGATGTAATACTGTAGTGAGACAGGTGTAACACATATGTACGTAACTTATTACTTATTAGCAGGTGTATCAGTTTGTGTATCACTAGTGAGGCAGGTTATTAGATGTAATACTGTAGTGAGACAGGTGTAACACATATGTACGTAACTTATTGCTTATTAGCAGGTGTATCAGTTTGTGTATCACTAGTGAGGCAGGTTATTATTAGATGTAATACTGTAGTGAGACAGGTGTAACACATATGTACGTAACTTATTGCTTATTAGCAGGTGTATCAGTTGTGTGTATCACTAGTGAGGCAGGTTATTATTAGATGTAATACTGTAGTGAGACAGGTGTAACACATATGTACGTAACTTATTGCTTATTAGCAGGTGTGATCAGTTTGTGTATCACTAGTGAGGCAGGTTATTATTAGATGTAATACTGTAGTGAGACAGGTGTAACACTATGTACGTAACTTATTGCTTATTAGCAGGTGTATCAGTTTGTGTATCACTAGTGAGGCAGGTTATTATTAGATGTAATACTGTAGTGAGACAGGTGTAACACATGTACGTAACTTATTGTCTTATTATCAGGTGTATCAGTTTGTGTATCACTAGTGAGGCAGGTTATTATTAGATGTAATACTGTAGTGAGACAGGTGTAACACATATGTACGTAACCTTATTGCTTATTAGCAGGTGTATCAGTTTGTGTATCACTAGTGAGGCAGGTTATTATTAGATGTAATACTGTAGTGAGACAGGTGTAACACATTGTACGTAACTTATTGCTTATTAGCAGTGTATCAGTTTGTGTATCACTAGTGAGGCAGGTTATTATAGATGTAATACTGTAGTGAGACAGGTGTAACACATGTACGTAACTTATTGCTTATTAGCAGGTGTATCAGTTTGTGTATCACTAGTGAGGCAGGTTATTATTAGATGTAATACTGTAGTGAGACAGGTGTAACACATATGTACGTAACTTATTGCTTATTAGCAGGTGTATCAGTTTGTGTATCACTAGTGAGGCAGGTTATTATTAGATGTAATACTGTAGTGAGACAGGTGTAACACATGTACGTAACTTATTGCTTATTAGCAGGTGTATCAGTTTGTGTATCACTAGTGAGGCAGGTTATTATTAGATGTAATACTGTAGTGAGACAGTGTAACACATGTACGTAACTTATTGCTTATTAGCAGGTGTATCAGTTTGTGTATCACTAGTGAGGCAGGTTATTATTAGATGTAATACTGTAGTGAGACAGGTTAACACATGTACGTAACTTATTGCTTATTAGCAGGTGTATCAGTTTGTGTATCACTAGTGAGGCAGTGTTATTATTAGATGTAATACTGTAGTGAGACAGGTGTAACACATGTACGTAACTTATTACTTATTAGCAGGTGTATCAGTTGTGTATCACTAGTGAGGGCAGGTTTTATTAGATGTAATACTGTAGTGAGACAGGTGTAACACATATACGTAACTTATTGCTTATTAGCAGGTGTATCAGTTTGTGTATCACTAGTGAGGCAGGTTATTATTAGATGTAATACTGTAGTGAGACAGGTGTAACTATGTACGTAACTTATTGTTTATTAGCAGGTGTATCAGTTTGTGTATCACTAGTGAGGCAGGTTATTATAGATGTAATACTGTAGTGAGACAGGTGTAACACATATGTACGTAACTTATTGCTTATTAGCAGGTGTATCAGTTTGTGTATCACTAGTGAGGCAGGTTATTATTAGATGTAATACTGTAGTGGTAACATATGTACGTAACTTATTGCTTATTAGCAGGTGTATCAGTTTGTGTATCACTAGTGAGGCAGGTTATTATTAGATGTAATACTGTAGTGAGACAGGTGTAACACATGTACGTAACTTATTGCTTATTAGCAGGTGTATCAGTTTGTGTATCACTAGTGAGGCAGGTTATTATTAGATGTAATACTGTAGTGAGACAGGTGTAACACATGTACGTAACTTATTGCTTATTAGCAGGTGTATCAGTGTGTGTATCACTAGTGAGGCAGGTTATTATTAGATGTAATACTGTAGTGAGACAGATGTAACACATATGTACGTAACTTATTGCTTATTAGCAGGTGTATCAGTTTGTGTATCACTAGTGAGGCAGGTTATTAGATGTAATACTGTAGTGAGACAGGTGTAACACATATGTACGTAACTTATTGCTTATTAGCAGGTGTATCAGTTTGTGTATCACTAGTGAGGCAGGTTATTATTAGATGTAATACTGTAGTGAGACAGATGTAACACATATGTACGTAACTTATTGCTTATTAGCAGGTGTATCAGTTTGTGTATCACTAGTGAGGCAGGTTATTATTAGATGTAATACTGTAGTGAGACAGGTGTAACACGATGTACGTAACTTATTGCTTATTAGCAGGTGTATCAGTGTGTGTATCACTAGTGAGGCAGGTTATTATTAGATGTAATACTGTAGTGAGACAGGTGTAACACATATGTACGTAACTTATTGCTTATTAGCAGGTGTATCAGTTTGTGTATCACTAGTGAGGCAGGTTATTATTAGATGTAATACTGTAGTGAGACAGGTGTAACACACATGTACGTAACTTATTGCTTATTAGCAGGTGTATCAGTGTGTGTATCACTAGTGAGGCAGGTTATTATTAGATGTAATACTGTAGTGAGACAGGTGTAAACACATGTACGTAACTTATTGCTTATTAGCAGGTGTATCAGTTTGTGTATCACTAGTGAGGCAGGTTATTATTAGATGTAATACTGTAGTGAGGACAGGTGTAACACATGTACGTAACTTATTGCTTATTAGCAGGTGTATCAGTTTGTGTATCTCTAGTGTGGCAGGTTATTTAGATGTAATACTGTAGTGAGACAGGTGTAACATATGTACGTAACTTATTGCTTATTAGCAGGTGTATCAGTTTGTGTATCACTAGTGAGGCAGGTTATATTAGATGTAATACTGTAGTGAGACAGGTGTAACACATATGTACGTAACTTATTGCTTATTAGCAGGTGTATCAGTGTGTGTATCACTAGTGAGGCAGGTTATTATTAGATGTAATACTGTAGTGAGACAGGTGTAACACATATGTACGTAACTTATTGCTTATTAGCAGGTGTATCAGTTTGTGTATCACTAGTGAGGCAGGTTATTATTAGATGTAATACTGTAGTGAGACAGGTGTAACACATGTACGTAACTTATTGCTTATTAGCAGGTGTATCAGTGTGTGTATCACTAGTGAGGCAGGTTATTAGATGTAATACTGTAGTGAGACAGGTGTAACACATGTACGTAACTTATTGCTTATTAGCAGGTGTATCAGTTTGTGTATCACTAGTGAGGCAGGTTATTATTAGATGTAATACTGTAGTGAGACAGGTGTAACACATGTACGTAACTTATTGCTTATTAGCAGGTGTATCAGTTTGTGTATCACTATAGAGGCAGGTTATTATATGTAATACTGTAGTGAGACAGGTGTAACACACGTACGTAACTTATTGCTTATTAGCAGGTGTATCAGTTTGTGTATCACTAGTGAGGCAGGTTATTTTAGATGTAATACTGTAGTGAGACAGGTGTAACACATATGACGTAACTTATTGCTTATTAGCAGGTGTATCAGTTTGTGTATCACTAGTGAGCAGGTTATTATTAGATATAATACTGTAGTGAGACAGGTGTAACACATGTACGTAACTTATTACTTAGCAGGTGTATCAGTTTGTGTATCACTAGTGAGGCAGGTTATTATTAGATGTAATACTGTAGTGAGACAGGTGTAACACATGTACGTAACTTATTGCTTATTAGCAGGTGTATCAGTGTGTGTATCACTAGTGAGGCAGGTTATTATTAGATGTAATACTGTAGTGAGACAGGTGTAACACATGTACGTAACTTATTGCTTATTAGCAGGTGTATCAGTTTGTGTATCACTAGTGAGGCAGGTTTATTAGATGTAATACTGTAGTGAGACAGGTGTAACACATGTACGTAACTTATTGCTTATTAGCAGGTGTATCAGTTTGTGTATCACTAGTGAGGGCAGGGTTATTATTAGATGTAATACTGTAGTGAGACAGATGTACACATATGTACGTAACTTATTGCTTATTTAGCAGGTGTATCAGTTTGTGTATCACTAGTGAGGCAGGTTTATTAGGATGTAATACTGTAGTGAGACAGGTGTAACATATGTACGGTAACTTATTGCTTATTAGCAGGTGTATCTGTTTGTGTATCACTAGTGAGGCAGGTTTATTAGATGTAATACTGTAGTGAGACAGGTGTAACACATTGTACGTAACTTATTGCTTAGTAGCAGGTGTATCAGTTTGTGGATCACTAGTGAGGGCAGGTTATTATTAGATGTAATACTGTAGTGAGACAGGAGTGAACACACATGTACGTAACTTATTGCTTATTAGCAGGTGTATCATTTGTGTATCACTAGTGAGGCAGGTTATTATTAGATGTAATACTGTAGTGAGACAGGTGTAACACATGTACGTAACTTATTGCTTATTAGCAGGGTGTATCAGTTTGTGTATCACTAGTGAGGCAGGTTATTATTAGATGTAATACTGTAGTGAGACAGGTGTAACACATGTACGTAACTTATTGCTTATTAGCAGGTGTATCAGTTTGTGTATCACTAGTGAGGCAGGTTATTATTAGATGTAATACTGTAGTGAGACAGATGTAACACATATGTACGTAACTTATTGTTTATTAGCAGGTGTATCAGTTTGTGTATCACTAGTGAGGCAGGTTATTATTAGATGTAATACTGTAGTGAGACAGGTGTAACACATATGTACGTAACTTATTGCTTATTAGCAGGTGTATCAGTTTGTGTATCACTAGTGAGGCAGGTTATTATTAGATGTAATACTGTAGTGAGACAGGTGTAACACATGTACGTAACTTATTGCTTATTAGCAGGTGTATCAGTTTGTGTATCACTAGTGAGGCAGGTTATTAGATGTAATACTGTAGTGAGACAGGTGTAACACTATGTACGTAACTTATTGCTTATTAGCAGGTGTATCAGTGTGTGTATCACTAGTGAGGCAGGTTATTATTAGATGTAATACTGTAGTGAGACAGGTGTAACCACATGTACGTAACTTATTGCTTATTAGCAGGTGTATCAGTTTGTGTATCACTAGTGAGGCAGGTTATTATTAGATGTAATACTGTAGTGAGACAGGTGTAACACATATGTACGTAACTTATTGCTTATTAGCAGGTGTATCAGTTTGTGTATCACTAGTGAGGCAGGTTATTATTAGATGTAATACTGTAGTGAGACAGGTGTAACACATATGTACGTAACTTATTGCTTATTAGCAGGTGTATCAGTGTGTGTATCACTAGTGAGGCAGGTTATTATTAGATGTAATACTGTAGTGAGACAGGTGTAACTCACATGTACGTAACTTATTGCTTATTAGCAGGTGTATCAGTTTGTGTATCACTAGTGAGGCAGGTTATTATTAGATGTAATACTGTAGTGAGACAGGTGTAACACATATGTACGTAACTTATTGCTTATTAGCAGGTGTATCAGTTTGTGTATCACTAGTGAGGCAGGTTATTATTAGATGTAATACTGTAGTGAGACAGGTGTAACACATATGTACGTAACTTATTGCTTATTAGCAGGTGTATCAGTGTGTGTATCACTAGTGAGGCAGGTTATTATTAGATGTAATACTGTAGTGAGACAGGTGTAACACACATGTACGTAACTTATTGCTTATTAGCAGGTGTATCAGTTTGTGTATCACTAGTGAGGCAGGTTATTATTAGATGTAATACTGTAGTGAGACAGGTGTAACACATGTACGTAACTTATTGCTTATTAGCAGGTGTATCAGTTTGTGTATCACTAGTGAGGCAGGTTATTATTAGATGTAATACTGTAGTGAGACAGGTGTAACATATGTACGTAACTTATTGCTTATTAGCAGGTGTATCAGTTTGTGTATCACTAGTGAGGCAGGTTATTAGATGTAATACTGTAGTGAGACAGGTGTAACATATGTACGTAACTTATTGCTTATTAGCAGGTGTATCAGTGTGTGTATCACTAGTGAGGCAGGTTATTAGATGTAATACTGTAGTGAGACAGGTGTAACACATATGTACGTAACTTATTGCTTATTAGCAGGTGTATCAGTTTGTGTATCACTAGTGAGGCAGGTTATTATTAGATGTAATACTGTAGTGAGACAGATGTAACACATGTACGTAACTTATTGCTTATTAGCAGGTGTATCAGTTTGTGTATCACTAGTGAGGCAGGTTATTATTAGATGTAATACTGTAGTGAGACAGGTGTAACATATGTACGTAACTTATTGCTTATTAGCAGGTGTATCAGTTTGTGTATCACTAGTGAGGCAGGTTATTAGATGTAATACTGTAGTGAGACAGGTGTAACACATATGTACGTAACTTATTGCTTATTAGCAGGTGTATCAGTTTGTGTATCACTAGTGAGGCAGGTTATTAGATGTAATACTGTAGTGAGACAGGTGTAACACATGTACGTAACTTATTGCTTATTAGCAGGTGTATCAGTTTGTGTATCACTAGTGAGGCAGGTTATTATTAGATGTAATACTGTAGTGAGACAGGTGTAACACTATGTACGTAACTTATTGCTTTTTAGCAGGTGTATCAGTTTGTGTATCACTAGTGAGGCAGGTGTAACACATATGTACGTAACTTATTGCTTATTAGCAGGTGTATCAGTTTGTGTATCACTAGTGAGGCAGGTTATTATTAGATGTAATACTGTAGTGAGACAGGTGTAACACATATGTACGTAACTTATTGCTTATTAGCAGGTGTATCAGTTTGTGTATCACTAGTGAGGCAGGTTATTTAGATGTAATACTGTAGTGAGACAGGTGTAACACATATGTACGTAACTTATTGCTTATTAGCAGGTGTATCAGTGTGTGTATCACTAGTGAGGCAGGTTATTATTAGATGTAATACTGTAGTGAGACAGGTGTAACACATCTGTACGTAACTTATTGCTTATTAGCAGGTGTATCAGTTTGTGTATCACTAGTGAGGCAGGTTATTATTAGATGTAATACTGTAGTGAGACAGGTGTAACACATATGTACGTAACTTATTGCTTATTAGCAGGTGTATCAGTTTGTGTATCACTAGTGAGGCAGGTTATTATTAGATGTAATACTGTAGTGAGACAGGTGTAACACATATGTACGTAACTTATTGCTTATTAGCAGGTGTATCAGTTTGTGTATCACTAGTGAGGCAGGTTATTAGATGTAATACTGTAGTGAGACAGGTGTAACACTATGTACGTAACTTATTGCTTATTAGCAGGTGTATCAGTTTGTGTATCACTAGTGAGGCAGGTTATTATAGATGTAATACTGTAGTGAGACAGGTGTAACACATATGTACGTAACTTATTGCTTATTAGCAGGTGTATCAGTTTGTGTATCACTAGTGAGGCAGGTTATTATTAGATGTAATACTGTAGTGAGACAGGTGTAACACATATGTACGTAACTTATTGCTTATTAGCAGGTGTATCAGTTTGTGTATCACTAGTGAGGCAGGTTATTAGATGTAATACTGTAGTGAGACAGGTGTAACACATGTACGTAACTTATTGCTTATTAGCAGGTGTATCAGTTTGTGTATCACTAGTGAGGCAGGTTATTAGATGTAATACTGTAGTGAGACAGGTGTAACACATATGTACGTAACTTATTGCTTATTAGCAGGTGTATCAGTGTGTGTATCACTAGTGAGGCAGGTTATTATTAGATGTAATACTGTAGTGAGACAGGTGTAACACATATGTACGTAACTTATTGCTTATTAGCAGGTGTATCAGTTGTGTATCACTAGTGAGGCAGGTTATTATTAGATGTAATACTGTAGTGAGACAGGTGTAACACATGTACGTAACTTATTGCTTATTAGCAGGTGTATCAGTTTGTGTATCACTAGTGAGGCAGGTTATTATTAGATGTAATACTGTAGTGAGACAGGTGTAACACATGTACGTAACTTATTGCTTATTAGCAGGTGTATCAGTTTGTGTATCACTAGTGAGGCAGGTTATTATTAGATGTAATACTGTAGTGAGACAGGTGTAACACATATGTACGTAACTTATTGCTTATTAGCAGGTGTATCAGTTTGTGTATCACTAGTGAGGCAGGTTATTAGATGTAATACTGTAGTGAGACAGGTGTAACATATGTACGTAACTTATTGCTTATTAGCAGGTGTATCAGTTTGTGTATCACTAGTGAGGCAGGTTATTATTAGATGTAATACTGTAGTGAGACAGGTGTAACACATATGTACGTAACTTATTGCTTATTAGCAGGTGTATCAGTTTGTGTATCACTAGTGAGGCAGGTATTATTAGATGTAATACTGTAGTGAGACAGGTGTAACATATGTACGTAACTTATTGTTTATTAGCAGGTGTATCAGTTTGTGTATCACTAGTGAGGCAGGTTATTATTAGATGTAATACTGTAGTGAGACAGGTGTAACACATATGTACGTAACTTATTGCTTATTAGCAGGTGTATCAGTGTGTGTATCACTAGTGAGGCAGGTTATTATTAGATGTAATACTGTAGTGAGACAGGTGTAACACATATTACGTAACTTATTGCTTATTAGCAGGTGTATCAGTGTGTGTATCACTAGTGAGGCAGGTTATTATTAGATGTAATACTGTAGTGAGACAGGTGTAACACATGTACGTAACTTATTGCTTATTAGCAGGTGTATCAGTTTGTGTATCACTAGTGAGGCAGGTTATTATTAGATGTAATACTGTAGTGAGACAGGTGTAACACATATGTACGTAACTTATTGCTTATTAGCAGGTGTATCAGTTTGTGTATCACTAGTGAGGCAGGTTATTATTAGATGTAATACTGTAGTGAGACAGGTGTAACACATATGTACGTAACTTATTGCTTATTAGCAGGTGTATCAGTTTGTGTATCACTAGTGAGGCAGGTTATTATTAGATGTAATACTGTAGTGAGACAGGTGTAACACATGTACGTAACTTATTGCTTATTAGCAGGTGTATCAGTTTGTGTATCACTAGTGAGGCAGGTTATTATTAGATGTAATACTGTAGTGAGACAGGTGTAACACATGTACGTAACTTATTGCTTATTAGCAGGTGTATCAGTTTGTGTATCACTAGTGAGGCAGGTTATTATTAGATGTAATACTGTAGTGAGACAGGTGTAACACATATGTACGTAACTTATTGCTTATTAGCAGGTGTATCAGTTTGTGTATCACTAGTGAGGCAGGTTATTATTAGATGTAATACTGTAGTGAGACAGGTGTAACACAATGTACGTAACTTATTGCTTATTAGCAGGTGTATCAGTTTGTGTATCACTAGTGAGGCAGGTTATTAGATGTAATACTGTAGTGAGACAGGTGTAACACATATGTACGTAACTTATTGCTTATTAGCAGGTGTATCAGTGTGTGTATCACTAGTGAGGCAGGTTATTATTAGATGTAATACTGTAGTGAGACAGGTGTAACACATGTACGTAACTTATTGCTTATTAGCAGGTGTATCAGTTTGTGTATCACTAGTGAGGCAGGTTATTATTAGATGTAATACTGTAGTGAGACAGGTGTAACACATATGTACGTAACTTATTGCTTATTAGCAGGTGTATCAGTTTGTGTATCACTAGTGAGGCAGGTTATTATTAGATGTAATACTGTAGTGAGACAGGTGTAACACATGTACGTAACTTATTGCTTATTAGCAGGTGTATCAGTTTGTGTATCACTAGTGAGGCAGGTTATTATTAGATGTAATACTGTAGTGAGACAGGTGTAACACAATGTACGTAACTTATTGCTTATTAGCAGGTGTATCAGTTTGTGTATCACTAGTGAGGCAGGTTATTATTAGATGTAATACTGTAGTGAGACAGGTGTAACACATGTACGTAACTTATTGCTTATTAGCAGGTGTATCAGTTTGTGTATCACTAGTGAGGCAGGTTATTATAGATGTAATACTGTAGTGAGACAGATGTAACACATATGTACGTAACTTATTGCTTATTAGCAGGTGTATCAGTGTGTGTATCACTAGTGAGGCAGGTTATTATTAGATGTAATACTGTAGTGAGACAGGTGTAACACATATGTACGTAACTTATTGCTTATTAGCAGGTGTATCAGTTTGTGTATCACTAGTGAGGCAGGTTATTAGATGTAATACTGTAGTGAGACAGATGTAACACACGTACGTAACTTATTGCTTATTAGCAGGTGTATCAGTTTGTGTATCACTAGTGAGGCAGGTTATTATTAGATGTAATACTGTAGTGAGACAGGTGTAACACATGTACGTAACTTATTGCTTATTAGCAGGTGTATCAGTGTGTGTATCACTAGTGAGGCAGGTTATTATTAGATGTAATACTGTAGTGAGGACAGGTGTAACACATATGTACGTAACTTATTGCTTATTAGCAGGTGTATCAGTTTTGTGTATCACTAGTGAGGCAGGTTATTAGATGTAATACTGTAGTGAGACAGGTGTAACACATGTACGTAACTTATTGCTTTATTAGCAGGTGTATCAGTTTGTGTATCACTAGTGAGGCAGGTTATTATAGATGTAATACTGTAGTGGAGACAGGTGTAAACACATATGTACGTAACTTATTGCTTATTAGCAGGTGTATCAGTTTGTGTATCACTAGTGAGGCAGGTTATTATTAGATGTAATACTGTAGTGAGACAGGTGTAACACATGTACGTAACTTATTGCTTATTAAGCAGGTGTATCAGTTTGTGTATCACTAGTGAGGCAGGTTATTAGATGTAATATGTAGTGAGACAGTGTAACACATATGTACGTAACTTATTGCTTATTAGCAGTGTGTATCAGTTTGGTGTATCACTAGTGAGGCAGGTATTATTAGATGTAATACTGTAGTGAGACAGGTGTAACCATGTACGTAACTTATTGCTTATTAGCAGGTGTATCAGTTTGTGTATCACTAGTGAGGCAGGTTATTATTAGATGTAATACTGTAGTGAGACAGGTGTAACACATGTACGTAACTTATTGCTTATTAGCAGGTGTATCAGTTTGTGTATCACTAGTGAGGCAGGTTATTATTAGATGTAATACTGTAGTGAGACAGGTGTAACACATATGTACGTAACTTATTGCTTATTAGCAGGTGTATCAGTTTGTGTATCACTAGTGAGGCAGGTTATTAGATGTAATACTGTAGTGAGACAGGTGTAACACATGTACGTAACTTATTGTTTATTAGCAGGTGTATCAGTTTGTGTATCACTAGTGAGGCAGGTTATTATTAGATGTAATACTGTAGTGAGACAGGTGTAACACATGTACGTAACTTATTGCTTATTAGCAGGTGTATCAGTTTGTGTATCACTAGTGAGGCAGGTTATTATTAGATGTAATACTGTAGTGAGACAGGTGTAACACATGTACGTAACTTATTGCTTATTAGCAGGTGTATCAGTTTGTGTATCACTAGTGAGGCAGGTTATTATTAGATGTAATACTGTAGTGAGACAGGTGTAACACAGTGTACGTAACTTATTGCTTATTAGCAGGTGTATCAGTTTGTGTATCACTAGTGAGGCAGGTTATTATTAGATGTAATACTGTAGTGAGACAGGTGTAACACATGTACGTAACTTATTGCTTATTAGCAGGTGTATCAGTTTGTGTATCACTAGTGAGGCAGGTTATTAGATGTAATACTGTAGTGAGACAGGTGTAACACATGTACGTAACTTATTGCTTATTAGCAGGTGTATCAGTTTGTGTATCACTAGTGAGGCAGGTTATTATTAGATGTAATACTGTAGTGAGACAGGTGTAACATATGTACGTAACTTATTGCTTATTAGCAGGTGTATCAGTTTGTGTATCACTAGTGAGGCAGGTTATTATTAGATGTAATACTGTAGTGAGACAGGTGTAACACATGTACGTAACTTATTGCTTATTAGCAGGTGTATCAGTTTGTGTATCACTAGTGAGGCAGGTTATTAGATGTAATACTGTAGTGAGACAGGTGTAACACATGTACGTAACTTATTGCTTATTAGCAGGTGTATCAGTTTGTGTATCACTAGTGAGGCAGGTTATTATTAGATGTAATACTGTAGTGAGACAGGTGTAACATATGTACGTAACTTATTGCTTATTAGCAGGTGTATCAGTTTGTGTATCACTAGTGAGGCAGGTTATTATTAGATGTAATACTGTAGTGAGACAGGTGTAACACATATGTACGTAACTTATTGCTTATTAGCAGGTGTATCAGTTTGTGTATCACTAGTGAGGCAGGTTATTAGATGTAATACTGTAGTGAGACAGGTGTAACACACATGTACGTAACTTATTGCTTATTAGCAGGTGTATCAGTTTGTGTATCACTAGTGAGGCAGGTTATTATTAGATGTAATACTGTAGTGAGACAGGTGTAACATATGTACGTAACTTATTACTTATTAGCAGGTGTATCAGTTTGTGTATCACTAGTGAGGCAGGTTATTATTAGATGTAATACTGTAGTGAGACAGGTGTAACACATGTACGTAACTTATTGCTTATTAGCAGGTGTATCAGTTTGTGTATCACTAGTGAGGCAGGTTATTATTAGATGTAATACTGTAGTGAGACAGGTGTAACATATGTACGTAACTTATTGTTTATTAGCAGGTGTATATGTTTGTGTATCACTAGTGAGGCAGGTTATTATTAGATGTAATACTGTAGTGAGACAGGTGTAACACATATGTACGTAACTTATTGCTTATTAGCAGGTGTATCAGTTTGTGTATCACTAGTGAGGCAGGTTATTATTAGATGTAATACTGTAGTGAGACAGATGTAACACATATGTACGTAACTTATTGCTTATTAGCAGGTGTATCAGTTTGTGTATCACTAGTGAGGCAGGTTATTATTAGATGTAATACTGTAGTGAGACAGGTGTAACACATGTACGTAACTTATTGTTTATTAGCAGGTGTATCACTAGTGAGGCAGGTTATTATTAGATGTAATACTGTAGTGAGACAGGTGTAACACATATGTACGTAACTTATTACTTATTAGCAGGTGTATCAGTTTGTGTATCACTAGTGAGGCAGGTTATTATTAGATGTAATACTGTAGTGAGACAGGTGTAACATATGTACGTAACTTATTGCTTATTAGCAGGTGTATCAGTTTGTGTATCACTAGTGAGGCAGGTTATTAGATGTAATACTGTAGTGAGACAGGTGTAACACATATGTACGTAACTTATTGCTTATTAGCAGGTGTATCACTAGTGAGGCAGGTTATTATTAGATGTAATACTGTAGTGAGACAGGTGTAACACATGTACGTAACTTATTGCTTATTAGCAGGTGTATCAGTTTGTGTATCACTAGTGAGGCAGGTTATTAGATGTAATACTGTAGTGAGACAGGTGTAACACATATGTACGTAACTTATTGTTTATTAGCAGGTGTATCAGTGTGTGTATCACTAGTGAGGCAGGTTATTATTAGATGTAATACTGTAGTGAGACAGATGTAACACATATGTACGTAACTTATTGCTTATTAGCAGGTGTATCAGTTTGTGTATCACTAGTGAGGCAGGTTATTATTAGATGTAATACTGTAGTGAGACAGGTGTAACACATATGTACGTAACTTATTGCTTATTAGCAGGTGTATCAGTTTGTGTATCACTAGTGAGGCAGGTTATTATTAGATGTAATACTGTAGTGAGACAGGTGTAACACATGTACGTAACTTATTGCTTATTAGCAGGTGTATCAGTTTGTGTATCACTAGTGAGGCAGGTTATTATTAGATGTAATACTGTAGTGAGACAGGTGTAACACATATGTACGTAACTTATTGCTTATTAGCAGGTGTATCAGTTTGTGTATCACTAGTGAGGCAGGTTATTAGATGTAATACTGTAGTGAGACAGGTGTAACACATGTACGTAACTTATTGCTTATTAGCAGGTGTATCAGTTTGTGTATCACTAGTGAGGCAGGTTATTAGATGTAATACTGTAGTGAGACAGGTGTAACACATGTACGTAACTTATTGTTTATTAGCAGGTGTATCAGTTTGTGTATCACTAGTGAGGCAGGTTATTATTAGATGTAATACTGTAGTGAGACAGGTGTAACACACGTACGTAACTTATTGCTTATTAGCAGGTGTATCAGTTTGTGTATCACTAGTGAGGCAGGTTATTATTAGATGTAATACTGTAGTGAGACAGATGTAACACATATGTACGTAACTTATTGCTTATTAGCAGGTGTATCAGTTTGTGTATCACTAGTGAGGCAGGTTATTAGATGTAATACTGTAGTGAGACAGGTGTAACACATATGTACGTAACTTATTGCTTATTAGCAGGTGTATCAGTGTGTATCACTAGTGAGGCAGGTTATTAGATGTAATACTGTAGTGAGACAGGTGTAACACATGTACGTAACTTATTGCTTATTAGCAGGTGTATCAGTTTGTGTATCACTAGTGAGGCAGGTTATTATTAGATGTAATACTGTAGTGAGACAGGTGTAACACATGTACGTAACTTATTACTTATTAGCAGGTGTATCAGTGTGTGTATCACTAATGAGGCAGGTTATTATTAGATGTAATACTGTAGTGAGACAAGTGTAACACATATGTATGTAACTTATTGCTTATTAGCAGGTGTATCAGTTTGTGCTTTTGTTTTTCAGTCTTGAGCTGGTGAAGTCATTTGAAGCGCCTGCTCCTATTAACTCTGCATCAATGCATCCGGAGAAGGAATGTATTGTGGCCGGCGGCGATGACTTTAAGTTGTACAAATATGACTATAGTACCGGGGAGGAGCTGGGTGAGTCCTAGGCTGCTGTAGATTGTTTTTGTATTATAGCCATGTAATCTGTGCAGTAGTGTGGTGTGTACAGACCGTTATGCCGTTTAGTACAACTGTTTCCTCTACGTCTCTATATCTACACTTAGACATTAGCAAACATAGAACATGTTTATGGGGGTTATGATAAATCACATGCAGCTCTCATTGGACAGCCGATCCAAATGGAAATACGCCCCACGTCTCCGATCCACATAAACTCTACTCTCTGTATAATCGGTACATACCAAATGCTTGAGGGGAGAACCCCCGTGCACGTCACAAAATCACGTGACCTTGCCGGGCCAATTAATGCGCAACACAATCAAAACAAAGACAATGTGCCTATATTTCTGTATCCACGGATCATCCATTAGTTGTGGGATATTCTCCTTCCCAACAGGAAGTTGCAAGAGGATCACCCACAGCAGAGCTGCTATATAGCTCCTCCCCCAACTGTCATATCCAGTCATTCTCTTTCAACTCTCAACTAAGATGGAGGTCGTAAGAGGACTGTGGTGTTTTATACTTAGTTTATTTCTTCAATCAAAAGTTTATTTTTAAATGGTCCCGGAGTGTACTGTTTATCTCAGGCAGTATTTAGAAGAAGAATCTGCCTGCGTTTTCTATGATCTTAGCAGAAGTAACTAAGATCCATGGCTGTTCTCACATATTCTGAGGAGTGAGGTAACTTCAGAGAGGGAATGGCGTGCAGGTTTTCCTGCAATAAGGTATGTGCAGTTAATATATTTCTAGGGATGGAATTTGCTAGAAAATGCTGCTGATACCGAACTAATGTAAGTAAAGCCTTAAATGCAGTGATAGCGACTGGTATCAGGCTTATTAATAGAGATACATACTCTTATAAAAATGTAATATAAAACGTTTGCTGGCATGTTTAATCGTTTTTATATATGTTTGGTGATAAAACTTATTGGGGCCTAGTTTTTTTCCACATGGCTGGCTTGAATTCTGCCTAGTAACAGTTTCCTGACTTTCCACTGTTGTAATATGAGTGGGAGGGGGTTTTTTGTGCAGCAAAAATTACAGACAGACATCCAGCTTCTTCCTGCATGATCCAGGATATCTCTGGAGTGCTCAGAAGGCTTCAAAGTCGTTTTTGAGGGAGGTAACAAGCCACAGTAGAGCTGTGGCAGTTGTTGTGACTATTAAAAGACAAAAACTTTTTTTTTTTTTTTTTTTTTAATTATTCTGTGTTTGGTATTAAGGGGTTAATCATGCATTTGCAAGTGGGTGCAATGCTCTGCTAACTTGTTACATACACTGTAAAAATTTTGTTAGTGTAACTGCCTTTTTTCACTGTTTCAAATTTTGGCAAAAATTTGTGTTTCTTAAAGGTGCAGTAACGTTTTTTATATTGCTTGTAAACTTGTTTAACCCCTTAATGACCGGACCATTTTTCTATTTTCTTACCCTTAATGACAATGGCTATTTCTCCTGTTAAGTGTAGTCAGTCCACGGGTCATCCATTACTTATGGAATATATCTCTTCCTAACAGGAAACTGCAAGAGAATTACCCAGCAGAGCTGCTATATAGCTCCTCCCCTCACATATCATACTCAGTCATTCGACCAAAGCAGACGAGAAAGGAATCTGTGAGAGATCTGTAGTGTTTTTTAACTTAGTTTATTTCTACAATCAAAAGTTTGTTATTTTTAAATGGCACCGGAGTGTGCTGTTTATTCTCAGGCAGCATTAGAAGAAGAATCTGCCTGGGTTTTTTTTTCTATGGTCTTAGCAGACGTAACTAAGATCCACTGGCTGTTTCTCATCTGAGGAGTGAGGTAACTTCAGAGAAGGGGAATAGCATGCAGGGCTCCCCTGCAACAAGTCAGGTATGTGCAGTAATTTATTTTCTGAGGAATGGAATTGACTGAGAAAATACTGCTGATACCATTGTAAAGTAAGTTCAGCCTTAAATGCAGTGATAGCGACTGGTATCAGGCTGATGTGTGTGTGTGTGTGTACACTGAATGTATTTTTCTAAGGAATGGAATTGACTCTGAAAATACTGTTAATACTGAAATAATGTATGAGCCTTAACTGCAGTAAAAACGACTGGTAGCAGGCTTATTAATAATAATACATAACTTTCAAATGTATGTTTAAAACGTTTACTGGCTTGTTAATCGTTTTTGTGAGGTACTTGGTGATAAAACTTATTAGGGCATGATTTTTACCACATGGCCATTTTTGTTTTCTGCATAGAAACAGTTTCTGAGCTTCCCCACTGTTGTAATATGAGTGGGAGGGGCCTATTTTAGCGCTTTTTTGCGCAGTAAAAATTCAGTCACAATCTGTCTACTTCATCCTCCATGATCCAGATCGTCTCTAGAGAGCTCAGGGGTCTTCAAAATCCATTTTGAGGGAGGTAATCAGGCACAGCAGTCCTGTGACAGTGTATTTGACTGTGAGAAAAACGTTAATTATATACTTGTTATCAGTTTTTGGGTACTAAGGGGTTAATCATCCATTTGCTGGTGGGTGCAATTCTTTGCTAACTTAATACATTTACTGTGAAAATTTGGTTGCTATAACTATTTTGGTCATTGTTATTTCAACTGTGTCAGTTTTTCTGTGCTTCTTAAAGGCACAGTAACGTTTTTTATATTGCTTGTAAATTAATTTTGAATTATTTCCAAGTTTGCTAGTCTCATTGCTAGTTTGTTTAAACATTTCTGACTCAGATGAATCTTTGTTCACTATGTTTAAAGGCCAATGTGGAGCCCAATAGAAATTTGTGTACTAATTGCATTGATGCTACTTTAAATAAAAGTCAATCTTTACATGTAAAGAAATTATCACCAGACGACGAGGGGGAAGTTATGCCGACTAACTCCCCTCACGTGTCAGTACCTTCGCCTCCCGCTCAGGAGGTGCGTGATTTTGTGGCGCCAAGTACATCAGGGAGGCCCTTACAAATCACTTTGCAAGACATGGCTACTGTTATGACAGAAGTATTATCTAAGTTGCCAGAATTAAGAGGCAAGCGCGATAGCTCTGGGTTAAGGATAGAGCGCACGGATGAGATGAGAGCCATGTCAGATACTGCGTCACAGTTTGCAGAACGTGAGGACGGAGAGCTTCTTTCTGTGGGTGACTGATCTGATCCAGGGAGACTGG
Source organism: Bombina bombina (assembly GCF_027579735.1). Lineage (NCBI taxonomy): Eukaryota > Metazoa > Chordata > Amphibia > Anura > Bombinatoridae > Bombina > Bombina bombina. The sequence goes on from NW_026512109.1 coordinate 76,717, forward strand.
ATTCAGAGATTTCCAATTTTAAATTTAAGCTAGAGAACCTCCGCACATTGCTAGGGGAGGTATTAGCGGCTCTGAATGATTGTAACACGGTTGCAATTCCAGAGAAATTATGTAGGTTGGATAGATACTATGCGGTACCGGTGTGTACTGACGTATTTCCTATACCAAAAAGGCTTACAGAGATTATTAGCAAGGAGTGGGATAGACCGGGTGTGCCTTTTACCCCTCCTCCCATATTTAGGAAAATGTTTCCAATAGACGCCACCACACGAGACTTATGGCAGACGGTCCCTAAGGTGGAGGGAGCAGTTTCTACTTTAGCTAAGCGTACCACTATCCCGGTGGAGGATAGTTGTGCCTTTTCAGATCCAATGGATAAAAAATTTAGAGGGTTACCTTAAGAAAATGTTTGTTCAACAAGGTTTTATTTTACAGCCCCTCGCATGCATTGCGCCTGTCACTGCTGCGGCAGCATTCTGGTTTGAGTCTCTGGAAGAGGCAATTCGCTCAGCTCCATTGGATGAAATAATCAACAAGCTTAAGACACTTAAGCTAGCTAACGCATTTGTTTCTGATGCCGTTGTGCATTTAACCAAACTTACGGCTAAGAACTCCGGATTCGCAATCCAAGCGCGCAGAGCGCTATGGCTTAAATCCTGGTCAGCTGACGTGACTTCTAAATCTAAATTGCTTAATATTCCTTTCAAAGGGCAGACCTTATTCGGGCCCGGCTTGAAAGAAATTATTGCTGACATTACGGGAGGTAAGGGCCATGCTCTACCTCAGGACAGGGCCAAATCAAAGGCCAAACAGTCTAATTTTCGTGCCTTTCGTAACTTCAAGGCAGGAGCAGCATCAACTTCCTCCGCTCCAAAACAGGAAGGAGCTGTTGCTCGTTACAGACAGGGCTGGAAAGTTAACCAGTCCTGGAACAGGGGCAATCAGGCCAAGAAACCTGCTGCTGCCCCCAAAACAGCATGAAGAGAGGGCCCCCTATCCGGAAACGGATCTAGTGGGGGGCAGACTTTCTCTCTTCGCCCAGGCTTGGGCAAGAGATGTCCAGGATCCCTGGGCGTTGGAGATCATATCTCAGGGATATCTCCTGGACTTCAAAACTTCTCCTCCACGGGGGAGATTTCATCTTTCAAGGTTATCAGCAAACCAAATAAAGAAAGAGGCGTTTCTACGCTGTGTACAAGACCTCTTACTAATGGGGGTAATCCACCCAAGAAAGAGGGAACCTTCAGGCCAATCTTGGACTTAAAAATCCTAAACAAATTTCTAAGAGTTCCATCATTCAAAATGGAAACTATTCGAACCATCCTTCCCATGATCCAAGAGGGTCAGTACATGACCACAGTGGATCTAAAGGATGCCTACCTTCACATACCGATTCACAAGGACCATTACCGGTATCTGAGATTTGCCTTCCTAGACAGGCATTACCAGTTTGTAGCTCTTCCCTTCGGATTAGTTACGGCTCCAAGAATCTTTACAAAAATTCTAGGATCACTTCTGGCGGTACTAAGACCGCGAGGCATAGCGGTGACTCCGTACCTAGACGACATTCTGATACAAGCGTCAAGTTTTCAAACTGCCAAGTCTCATACAGAGATAGTTCTGGCATTTCTGAGGTCACATGGGTGGAAAGTGAACGTGGAAAAGAGTTCTCTATTACCACTTACAAGAGTTCCCTTTCTAGGGACTCTTAAAGATTCTGTAGAGATGAAAATTTACCTGACAGAGGCCAGGTTATTAAAACTTCTAAATGCTTGCCGTGTCCTTCACTCCATTCCACACCCGTCAGTAGCTCAGTGCATGGAAGTAATCGGCTTAATGGTAGCGGCAATGGACATAGTACCATTTGCGCGCCTGCATCTCAGACCGCTGCAATTGTGCATGCTAAATCAGTGGATTACTCAGATTTGTCCCCCCTACTAAATCTGGATCAAGAGACCAGAGATTCTCTTCTATGGTGGCTTTCTCGGCCACATCTGTCCAAGGGGATGACCTTTCGCAGGCCAGATTGGACGATTGTAACAGATGCCAGCTTTCTAGGCTGGGGAGCAGTCTGGAATTCCCTGAAAGCTCAGGGATTATGGACTCAGGAGGAGAAACTCCTCCCAATAAATATTCTGGAGTTAAGAGCAATATTCAATGCTCTCCTAGCTTGGCCTCAGTTAGCAGCTCTGAGGTTCATCAGATTTCAGTCGGACAACATCACGACTGTGGCTTACATCAACCATCAAGGGGGAACCAGAAGTTCCCTAGCGATGTTGGAAGTCTCAAAGATAATTCGCTGGGCAGAGTCTCACTCTTGCCACCTGTCAGCGATCTACATCCCAGGCGTGGAGAATTGGGAGGTGGATTTTTTAAGTCGCCAGACATTTTATCCGGCGGAGTGGGAGCTTCATCCGGAGGTCTTTGCTCAACTGATTCGTCGTTGGGGCAAACCAGATCTGGATCTCATGGCGTCTCGTCAGAACGCCAAGCTTCCTTGTTACGGATCCAGGTCCAGGGACCCGGGAGCGGTGCTGATAGATGCTCTGACAGCCCCTTGGGTCTTCAACATGGCTTATGTGTTTCCACCATTCCCGATGCTTCCTCGTTTGATTGCCAATATCAAACAGGAGAGAGCTTCGGTGATTCTGATAGCGCCTGCGTGACCACGCAGGACCTGGTATGCAGACCTAGTGGACATGTTGTCCTGTCCACCGTGGTCTCTGCCTATGAGACAGGACCTTCTAATTCAGGGTCCTTTCAAACATCAAAATCTAATTTCTCTGAGGCTGACTGCATGGAGATTGAACGCTTGATTCTATCAAAGTGTGGCTTCTCGGAGTCGGTTATTGATACCTTAATACAGGCTAGGAAGCCTGTTACCAGAAAAATTTACCATAAGATATGGCGAAAATATTTACATTGGTGCGAATCCAAGAGTTACTCATGGAGTAAGGTTAGGATTCCTAGGATATTGTCCTTTCTACAAGAGGGTTTAGAAAAGGGCTTATCTACTAGTTCGTTAAAGGGACAGATTTCTGCTCTGTCTATTCTTCTACACAAACGTCTGGTTGAAGTTCCAGACGTTCAGGCTTTTTGTCAGGCTTTAACTAGGATTAAGCCTGTGTTTGTCTGTTGCTCCGCCGTGGAGCTTAAACTTAGTTCTTAATGTTCTTCAAGGCGTTCCATTTGAACCCCTTCATTCCATTGATATCAAGCTGTTATCTTGGAAAGTTCTGTTTTTGATGGCTATTTCCTTGGCTCGAAGAGTCTCTGAGTTATCTGCCTTACATTGTGATTCTCTTTATCTGATTTTTCATTCAGACAAGGTAGTCCTGCGTACTAAACCTGGGTTCTTACCTAAGGTAGTTACTAACAGGAATATCAATCAAGAGATTGTTGTTCCATCTCTGTGTCCTAACCCTTCTTCAAAGAAGGAACGACTTTTGCATAATCTGGACGTAGTCCGTGCCCTGAAATTCTATTTGCAGGCAACTAAGGATTTTCGTCAAACTTCTTCCCTGTTTGTCGTTTACTCTGGACAGAGGAGAGGTCAAAAGGCTTCGGCTACCTCTCTCTCTTTTTGGCTTCGTAGCATAATACGCTTAGCCTATGAGACTGCTGGACAGCAGCCTCCTGAAAGGATTACAGCTCATTCTACCAGAGCTGTGGCTTCCACCTGGGCCTTTAAAAATGAGGCCTCTGTTGAACAGATTTGCAAGGCTGCGACTTGGTCTTCGCTTCACACTTTTTCAAAATTTTACAAATTTGACACTTTTGCTTCGTCGGAGGCTATTTTTGGGAGAAAGGTACTTCAGGCAGTGGTTCCTTCTGTGTAATGTTCCTGCCTTGTCCCTCCCTTCATCCATGTACTTTAGCTTTGGTATTGGTATTCCATAAGTAATGGATGACCCGTGGACTGACTACACTTAACAGGAGAAAACATAATTTATGCTTACCTGATAAATTCCTTTCTCCTGTAGTGTAGTCAGTCCACGGCCCGCCCTGTTTTTACGGCAGGTCTAAATTTTAATTAAACTCCAGTCACCACTGTACCCTATGGTTCCTCCTTTCTCGTCTGCTTTGGTCGAATGACTGAGTATGATATGTGAGGGGAGGAGCTATATAGCAGCTCTGCTGGGTAATTCTCTTGCAGTTTCCTGTTAGGAAGAGATATATTCCATAAGTAATGGATGACCCGTGGACTGACTACACTACAGGAGACAGGAATTTATCAGGTAAGCATAAATTATGTTTTTTACATTTCTGCAGTGTTTGCGTTTAGCTGTAATTTTCCTCTTACTCGTTTACTGTACCCACACATATTATATACCGTTTTTCTCGTCATTAAATGGACTTTCTAAAGATACCATTATTTTCATCATATCTTATAATTTACTAAAAAAAGATAAAATGAGGAAAAAATGGGAAAAAAACACACTTTTTCTAACTTTGACCCCCAAAATCTGTTACACATCTACAATCACCAAAAAACACCCATGCTAAATAGCTTATAAATTTTGTCCTGAGTTTAGAAATACCCAATGTTTACATGTTCTTTGCTTTTTTTTGCAATTTATGGGGCAATAAATACAAGTAGCACTTTGCTATTTCCAAACCACTTTTCTCCAACTTTGGTGTGTCCGGTCCACGGCGTCATCCTTACTTGTGGGAATATCTCTTCCCCAACAGGAAATGGCAAAGAGTCCCAGCAAAGCTGGCCATATAGTCCCTCCTAGGCTCTGCCCACCCCAGTCATTCTCTTAGCCGTTGCACAGGCAACATCTCCACGGAGATGGTTAAGAGTTTTTTGGTGTTTAAATGTAGTTTTTTATTCTTCTATCAAGTGTTTGTTATTTTAAAATAGTGCTGGTATGTACTATTTACTCTGAAACAGAAAAGGATGAAGATTTCTGTTTGTGAGAGGAAGATGATTTTAGCAGACAGTAACTAAAATCGATTGCTGTTTCCACATAGGACTGTTGAGATGAAGTAACTTCAGTTGGGGGAAACAGTTAGCAGACTTTTCTGCTTAAGGTATGACTAGCCATATTTCTAACAAGACTGTGTAATGCTGGAAGGCTGTCATTTCCCCTCATGGGGACCGGTAAGCCATTTTCTTAGTCAAGCAAACAGAATAAAGGGCTTAATATGGGCTATAAAACTGGTAGACACTTTTATGGGCTAAATCGATTGCTTTATTTGGGCATTTTATACATGTTAATGCTGATAATTCACACTTATAAACTTGGGGAACGTTTTTTAACGGCAGGCACTATGTTAGACACCTTTTCCAGTCAGGGAGGGCCTTCCCAGTTGTAGGCTGAGCCTCATTTTCGCGCCATTACTGCGCAGTTGTTTTTGAGAGCAAGACATGCAGATGCATGTGTGAGGATCTGAAAGTAGCTGGAAAAGTTTCTAGAAGGCGTCATTTGGTATCGTATTCCCCTCTGGGCTTGGTTAGGTCACAGCAAAGGCTGTAGCTGGGACTGTATAGGGGTTAAATTTGTAAACGGCTCCGGTTCCGTTATTTTAAGGGTTAAAGCTCTGAAAATTGGTATGCAATACTGTTAATGCTTTAAGACACTGCGGTAATTTTGGAACAATTCCTTCATACTTTTTCACATATTCAGTAATAAAGTGTTTTCTGTTTAAAATTTAAAGAGACAGTAACGGTTTTGTTTTAAAACGTCTTTTGTGCTTTATTGACAAGTTTAAGCCTGTTTAACATGTCTGTACCTTCGGATAAGCTATGTTCTATATGTATGAAAGCCAATGTGTCTCCCCATTTAAATTTGTGTGATAATTGTGCCATAGCGTCCAAACAAAGTAAGGACAGTACTGCCACAGATAATGAAATTGCCCAAGATGATTCCTCAGATGAGGGGAGTAAACATACTACATCATCTCCTACTGTGTCTACACCAGTTTTGCCCACGCAGGAGGCCCCTAGTACATCTAGCGCGCCAATGCTTATTACCATGCAACAATTGACGGCTGTAATGGATAACTCCATAGCAAATATTTTATCCAAAATGCCTGCATATCAGAGAAAGCGCGATTGCTCTGTTTTAAACACTGAAGAGCAGGAGGGCGCTGATGATAATTGTTCTGTCATACCCTCACATTAATCTGAAGTGGCCATGAGGGAGGTTTTGTCAGATGGGGAAATTTCAGATTCAGGAAAAATTTCTCAACAAGCTGAACCTGATGTTGTGACATTTAAATTTAAATTAGAACATCTCCGCGCATTGCTTAAAGAGGTGTTATCTACTCTGGATGATTGTGACAACTTGGTCATTCCAGAGAAATTATGTAAGATGGACAAGTTCCTAGAGGTTCCGGTGCACCCCGACGCTTTTCCTATACCCAAGCGGGTGGCGGACATAGTGAATAAGGAGTGGGAAAAGCCCGGCATACCTTTTGTTCCCCCCCCCTATATTTAAGAAATTATTTCCTATGGTCGACCCCAGAAAGGACTTATGGCAGACAGTCCCTAAGGTCAAGGGGGCAGTTTCTACTCTAAACAAGCAAACTACTATTCCTATCGAGGATAGTTGTGCTTTCAAAGATCCTATGGATAAAACATTGGAGGGTTTGCTTAAAAAGATTTTTGAACAGCAAGGTTACCTTCTACAACCCATTTCGTGCATTGTTCCTGTCACTACAGCAGCGTGGTTCTGGTTCGAGGAACTAGAAAAGTCGCTCAGTAGAGAGACTCCATATGAGGAGGTTATGGACAGAGTTCACGCACTTAAGTTGGCTATCTCTTTTATTTTAGATGCCGCTTTGCAATTAGCTAGATTAGCGGCGAAAAATTCAGGGTTTGCAATCGTGGCGCGCAGAGCGCTTTGGCTAAAGTCTTGGTCAGCGGATGTGTTATCCAAGACAAAATTGCTTAACATCCCTTTCAAAGGTAAAACTCTATTTGGACCAGAATTGAAAGAGATTATCTCAGACATCACTGGGGGAAAGGGCCACGCCCTTCCACAAGATAGGCCTTTCAAGGCCAAGAATAAGTCTAATTTTCGTTCCTTTCGCAATTTCAGGAACGGACCGGCCTCTAATTCTGCATCCTCTAAGCAAGAGGGTAATGCCTCACAACCCAAACCAGCCTGGAAACCGATGCAAGGCTGGAACAAGGGTAAGCAGGCCAAGAAGCCTGCTGCTGCTAACAAAACAGCATGAAGGAGTAGCCCCCGATCCGGGACCGGATCTAGTAGGGGGCAGACTCTCTCTCTCTCTTTGCTCAGGCTTGGGCAAGAGATGTTCAGGATCCCTGGGCACTAGAAATAGTTTCTCAGGGTTATCTTCTGGAATTCAGGGAACTACCCCCAAGGGGAAGGTTCCATATGTCTCACTTACCCTTAAACCAAATAAAGAGACAGGCGTTCTTACATTGTGTAGAAGACCTGTTAAAGATGGGAGTGATACACCCAGTTCCAATAAAGGAACAAGGAATGGGATTTTATTCAAATCTGTTCGTAGTTCCCAAAAAAGAGTAAACTTTCAGACCAATTTTGGATTTGAAGATCCTAAACAAATTTCTCAGGGTACCATCGTTCAAGATGGAAACCATTCGAACGATTCTACCCACTATCCAGGAAGGTCAATTTATGACTACCGTGGATCTAAAGGATGCGTACCTACATATTCCTATCCACAAAGAACATCATCAGTTCCTAAGGTTCGCCTTTCTGGACAAACATTACCAGTTTGTGGCCCTCCCATTCGGGTTAGCCACTGCTCCAAGGATTTTCACAAAGGTACTAGGGTCCCTTCTAGCGGTTCTAAGACCGAGGGGCATTGCAGTAGTACCTTACTTGGACGACATTCTAATACAAGCGTCGTCCCTGTCAAAAGCAAAGGCTCATACAGACATCGTTCTGGCCTTTCTCAGATCACACGGATGGAAGGTGAACATAGAAAAAAGTTCTCTGTCTCCGTCAACAAGAGTTCCCTTCTTGGGAACAATAATAGATTCCTTAGAAATGAGGATTTTTCTGACAGAGGTCAGAAAGTCAAAACTTCTAAGCACTTGTCAAGTTCTTCATTCTGTTCCACGTCCTTCCATAGCGCAGTGCATGGAAGTAGTAGGGTTGATGGTTGCAGCAATGGACATAGTTCCTTTTGCACAAATTCATCTAAGACCATTACAACTGTGCATGCTCAAACAGTGGAATGGGGACTATACAGACTTGTCTCCAATGATTTAGGTAGATAAGAAGACCAGAGATTCACTGCGTTGGTGGCTGACCCTGGACCATCTATCCCAGGGAATGAGCTTCCGCAGACCAGAGTGGGTCATTGTCACAACCGACGCCAGTCTATTGGGCTGGGGCGCGGTCTGGGGATCCCTGAAAGCTCAGGGACTATGGTCTCGGGACGAGTCTCTTCTCCCGATAAACATTCTGGAACTAAGAGCGATCTTCAATGCTCTCAGGGCTTGGCCTCAGCTAGCAAAGGCCAGATTCATAAGATTCCAATCAGACAACATGACGACCGTTGCGTATATCAATCATCAGGGGGGAACAAGGAGTTCCCTGGCGATGAAAGAAGTGACCAAAATAATTCAATGGGCGGAGGATCACTCCTGCCACCTATCTGCGATCCACATCCCAGGTGTGGAAAACTGGGAAGCGGATTATCTGAGTCGTCAGACATTCCATCCAGGGGAGTGGGAACTCCACCCGGAGATCTTTGCCCAACTAACTCAATTATGGGGCATTCCGGACATAGATCTGATGGCGTCTTGTCAGAACTTCAATGTTCCTTGCTACGGGTCCAGATCCAGGGATCCCAAAGCGACTCTAGTAGATGCACTAGTAGCACCTTGGACCTTCAACCTAGCTTATGTATTTCCACCGTTTCCTCTCATTCCCAGGCTGGTAGCCAGGATCAAACAGGAGAGGGCCTCGGTGATCTTGATAGCTCCTGCGTGGCCACGCAGGACTTGGTATGCAGACCTGGTGAATATGTCATCGGTTCCACCATGGAAGCTACCTTTGAGACAGGACCTTCTTGTTCAGGGTCCATTCGAACATCCAAATCTGGTCTCCCTCCAGCTGACGGCATGGAGATTGAACGCTTGATTCTATCAAAGCGTGGGTTTTCAGATTCTGTGATAGATACTCTGGTTCAGGCCAGAAAACCGGTAACTAGAAAAATTTACCATAAAATATGGAAAAGATATATCTGTTGGTGTGAATCCAAAGGATTCCCATGGAATAAGATAAAAATTCCTAAGATTCTCTCCTTTCTACAAGAAGGTTTGGAGAAAGGATTATCTGCAAGTTCTCTAAAGGGACAGATCTCTGCTTTATCTGTCTTACTACACAAAAGACTGGCAGCTGTGCCAGATGTTCAAGCATTTGTTCTGCTCTGGTTAGGATCAAGCCTGTTTACAGACCTTTGACTCCTCCCTGGAGTCTATATCTAGTTCTTTCAGTTCTTCAAGGGGTTCCGTTTGAACCTTTACATTCCATAGATATTAAGTTACTATCTTGGAAAGTTTTGTTTTTGGTTGCTATTTCTTCTGCTAGAAGAGTTTCAGAGTTATCTGCTCTGCAGTGTTCTCCGCCCTATCTGGTGTTCCATGCAGATAAGGTGGTTTTGCGTACTAAGCCTGGTTTTCTTCCAAAGGTTGTTTCTAACAAGAATATTAACCAGGAGATAGTTGTACCTTCTTTATGTCCGAATCCAGTTTCAAAGAAGGAACGTTTGTTACACAATTTGGACGTAGTCCGAGCTCTAAAATTCTATTTAGAGGCTACAAAAGATTTCAGACAAACATCTTCTTTGTTTGTTGTCTATTCTGGTAAAAGGAGAGGTCAAAAAGCAACTACTACCTCTTTCCTTTTGGCTTAAAAGCATCATCCGATTGGCTTATGAGACTGCCGGACGGCAGCCTCCTGAAAGAATCACAGCTCACTCCACTAGGGCTGTGGCTTCCACATGGGCCTTCAAGAACGAGGCTTCTGTTGACCAGATATGTAAGGCAGCGACTTGGTCTTCACTGCACACTTTTGCCAAATTTTACAAATTTGATACTTTTGCTTCTTCGGAGGCTATTTTTGGGAGAGAGGTTTTGCAAGCCGTGGTGCCTTCCGTTTAGGTAACCTGATTTGCTCCCTCCCTTCATCCGTGTCCTAAAGCTTTGGTATTGGTTCCCACAAGTAAGGATGACGCCGTGGACCGGACACACCAATGTTGGAGAAAACAGAATTTATGCTTACCTGATAAATTACTTTCTCCAACGGTGTGTCCGGTCCACGGCCCGCCCTGGTTTTTTAATTAGGTCTGATGAATTATTTTCTCTAACTACAGTCACCACGGTACCATATGGTTTCTCCTATATTTCTCCAACATAGGTGTGTCCGGTCCACGGCGTCATCCTTACTTGTGGGATATTCTCTTCCCCAACAGGAAATGGCAAAGAGCCCAGCAAAGCTGGTCACATGATCCCTCCTAGGCTCCGCCTACCCCAGTCATTCTCTTTGCCGTTGTACAGGCAACATCTCCACGGAGATGGCTTAGAGTTTTTTAGTGTTTAACTGTAGTTTTTATTATTCAATCAAGAGTTTGTTATTTTAAAATAGTGCTGGTATGTACTATTTACTCAGAAACAGAAAAGAGATGAAGATTTCTGTTTGTATGAGGAAAATGATTTTAGCAACCGTCACTAAAATCCATGGCTGTTCCACACAGGACTGTTGAGAGCAATTAACTTCAGTTGGGGGAACAGTGAGCAGTCTCTTGCTGCTTGAGGTATGACACATTCTAACAAGACGATGTAATGCTGGAAGCTGTCATTTTCCCTATGGGATCCGGTAAGCCATGTTTATAAAGATCGTAAATAAGGGCTTCACAAGGGCTTATTAAGACTGTAGACTTTTTCTGGGCTAAATCGATTCATTATTAACACATATTTAGCCTTGAGGAATCATTTTATCTGGGTATTTTGATATAATAATATCGGCAGGCACTGTTTTAGACTCCTTATTATTTAGGGGCTTTCCCAAATCATAGGCAGAGCCTCATTTTCGCGCCGGTGTTGCGCACTTGTTTTTGAGAGGCATGACATGCAGTCGCATGTGAGAGGAGCTCTGATACTTAGAAAAGACTTTCTGAAGGCGTCATTTGGTATCGTATTCCCCTTTGGGCTTGGTTGGGTCTCAGCAAAGCAGATACCAGGGACTGTAAAGGGGTTAAAGTTAAAAACGGCTCCGGTTCCGTTATTTTAAGGGTTAAAGCTTCCAAATTTGGTGTGCAATACTTTTAAGGCTTTAAGACACTGTGGTGAAAATTTGGTGAATTTTGAACAATTCCTTCATGTTTTTTCGCAATTGCAGTAATAAAGTGTGTTCAGTTTAAAATTTAAAGTGACAGTAACGGTTTTATTTTAAAACGTTTTTTGTACTTTGTTATCAAGTTTATGCCTGTTTAACATGTCTGAACTACCAGATAGACTGTGTTCTGAATGTGGGGAAGCCAGGATTCCTATTCATTTAAATAAATGTGATTTATGTGACAATGACAATGATGCCCAAGATGATTCCTCAAGTGAGGGGAGTAAGCATGGTACTGCATCATTCCCTCCTTCGTCTACACGAGTCTTGCCCACTCAGGAGGCCCCTAGTACATCTAGCGCGCCAATACTCCTTACTATGCAACAATTAACGGCTGTAATGGATAATTCTGTGAAAAACATTTTAGCCAAAATGAACACTTACCAGCGTAAGCGTGACTGCTCTGTTTTAGATACTGAAGAGCATGACGACGCTGATAATAATGGTTCTGAAGGGCCCCTAACCCAGTCTGATGGGGCCAGGGAGGTTTTGTCTGAGGGAGAAATTACTGATTCAGGGAACATTTCTCAACAAGCTGAACCTGATGTGATTACGTTTAAATTTAAATTGGAACATCTCCGCATTCTGCTCAAGGAGGTATTATCCACTCTGGATGATTGTGACAAGTTGGTCATCCCAGAGAAACTATGTAAAATGGACAAGTTCCTAGAGGTCCCGGGACTCCCAGAAGCTTTTCCTATACCCAAGCGGGTGGCGGACATTGTTAATAAAGAATGGGAAAGGCCCGGTATTCCTTTCGTCCCTCCCCCCATATTTAAAAAATTGTTTCCTATGGTCGACCCCAGAAAGGACTTATGGCAGACAGTCCCCAAGGTCGAGGGAGCGGTTTCCACTTTAAACAAACGCACCACTATACCCATAGAGGATAGTTGTGCTTTTAAAGATCCTATGGATAAGAAATTAGAAGGTTTACTTAAAAAGATGTTTGTTCAGCAGGGTTACCTTCTACAACCTATTTCATGCATTGTCCCTGTAGCTACAGCCGCATGTTTCTGGTTCGATGAGCTGATAAAGGCGGTCGATAGTGATTCTCCCCCTTATGAGGAGATTATGGACAGAATCAATGCTCTCAAATTGGCTAATTCTTTCACCCTAGACGCCACTTTGCAATTGGCTAGGTTACCGGCTAAGAATTCAGGGTTTGCTATTGTGGCGCGCAGAGCGCTTTGGTTGAAATCTTGGTCAGCTGATGCGTCTTCCAAGAACAAGCTACTTAACATTCCTTTCAAGGGGAAAACGCTGTTTGGCCCTGACTTGAAAGAGATTATCTCTGATATCACTGGGGGTAAGGGCCACGCCCTTCCTCAGGATCGGCCTTTCAAGGCAAAAAATAAACCTAATTTTCGTCCCTTTCGGAGAAACGGACCAGCCCAAAGTGCTACGTCCTCTAAGCAAGAGGGTAATACTTCTCAAGCCAAGCCAGCTTGGAGACCAATGCAAGGCTGGAACAAGGGAAAGCAGGCCAAGAAACCTGCCACTGCTACCAAGACAGCATGAAATGTTGGCCCCCGATCCGGGACTGGATCTGGTGGGGGGCAGACTCTCTCTCTTCGCTCAGGCTTGGGCAAGAGATGTTCTGGATCCTTGGGCGCTAGAAATAGTCTCCCAAGGTTATCTTCTGGAATTCAAGGGGCTTCCCCCAAGGGGGAGGTTCCACAGGTCTCAGTTGTCTTCAGACCACATAAAAAGACAGGCATTCTTACATTGTGTAGAAGACCTGTTAAAAATGGGAGTGATTCATCCTGTTCCATTAAGAGAACAAGGGATGGGGTTCTACTCCAATCTGTTCATAGTTCCCAAAAAAGAGGGAACGTTCAGACCAATCTTGGATCTCAAGATCTTAAACAAGTTTCTCAAGGTTCCATCGTTCAAGATGGAAACCATTCGAACTATTCTTCCTTCCATCCAGGAAGGTCAATTCATGACCACAGTGGATTTAAAGGATGCGTATCTACATATTCCTATCCACAAGGAACATCATCGGTTCCTAAGGTTCGCATTCCTGGACAAGCATTACCAGTTCGTGGCGCTTCCTTTCGGATTAGCCACTGCTCCAAGGATTTTCACAAAGGTACTAGGGTCCCTTCTAGCTGTGCTAAGACCAAGGGGCATTGCTGTAGTACCTTACTTGGACGACATTCTGATTCAAGCGTCGTCCCTTCCTCAAGCAAAGGCTCACACGGACATTGTCCTGGCCTTTCTCAGATCTCACGGATGGAAAGTGAACGTGGAAAAGAGTTCTCTATCTCCGTCAACAAGGGTTCCCTTCTTGGGAACAATAATAGACTCCTTAGAAATGAGGATTTTTCTGACAGAGGCCAGAAAAACAAAACTTCTAGACTCTTGTCGGATACTTCATTCCGTTCCTCTTCCTTCCATAGCGCAGTGCATGGAAGTGATCGGTTTGATGGTAGCGGCAATGGACATAGTTCCTTTTGCGCGCATTCATCTAAGACCATTACAACTGTGCATGCTCAGTGTCCCTGGACAACCTGTCACAAGGGATGACATTCCGCAGACCGGAGTGGGTCATCGTCACGACCGACGCCAGTCTGATGGGCTGGGGCGCGGTCTGGGGATCCCTGAAAGCTCAGGGTCTTTGGTCTCGGGAAGAATCTCTTCTACCGATAAATATTCTGGAACTGAGAGCGATATTCAATGCTCTCAAGGCTTGGCCTCAGCTAGCGAGGGCCAAGTTCATACGGTTTCAATCAGACAACATGACAACTGTTGCGTACATCAACCATCAGGGGGGAACAAGGAGTTCCCTAGCGATGGAAGAAGTGACCAAAATCATTCTATGGGCGGAGTCTCACTCCTGCCACCTGTCTGCTATCCACATCCCAGGAGTGGAAAATTGGGAAGCGGATTTTCTGAGTCGTCAGACATTGCGTCCGGGGGAGTGGGAACTCCATCCGGAAATCTTTGCCCAAGTCACTCAGCTGTGGGGCATTCCAGACATGGATCTGATGGCCTCTCGTCAGAACTTCAAAGTTCCTTGCTACGGGTCCAGATCCAGGGATCCCAAGGCGGCTCTAGTGGATGCACTAGTGGCACCTTGGACCTTCAAACTAGCTTATGTGTTCCCGCCATTTCCTCTCATCCCCAGGCTGGTAGCCAGGATCAATCAGGAGAGGGCGTCGGTGATCTTGATAGCTCCTGCGTGGCCACGCAGGACTTGGTATGCAGATCTGGTGAATATGTCATCGGCTCCACCTTGGAAGCTACCTTTGAGACGAGACCTTCTTGTTCAGGGTCCGTTCAAACATCCGAATCTGGTTTCACTCCAGCTGACTGCTTGGAGATTGAACGCTTGATCTTATCGAAGCGAGGGTTCTCAGATTCTGTTATCGATACTCTTGTTCAGGCCAGAAAGCCTGTAACTAGAAAGATTTACCACAAAATTTGGAAAAAATATATCTGTTGGTGTGAATCTAAAGGATTCCCTTGGGACAAGGTTAAGATTCCTAAGATTCTATCCTTCCTTCAAGAAGGATTGGAAAAAGGTTTATCTGCTAGTTCCCTGAAGGGACAGATTTCTGCCTTGTCTGTGTTACTTCACAAAAAGCTGGCAGCTGTGCCAGATGTTCAAGCCTTTGTTCAGGCTCTGGTTAGAATTAAGCCTGTTTACAAACCTTTGACTCCTCCTTGGAGTCTCAACTTAGTTCTTCAGGGGGTTCCGTTTGAACCCCTACATTCCGTTGATATTAAGTTATTATCTTGGAAAGTTTTGTTTTTAGTTGCGATTTCTTCTGCTAGAAGAGTTTCAGAATTATCTGCTCTGCAGTGTTCTCCTCCTTATCTGGTGTTCCATGCAGATAAGGTGGTTTTACGTACTAAACCTGGTTTTCTTCCAAAAGTTGTTTCTAACAAAAACATTAACCAGGAGATTATCGTACCTTCTCTGTGTCCGAAACCAGTGTCAAAGAAGGAACGTTTGTTGCACAATCTGGATGTTGTTCGCGCTCTAAAATTCTATTTAGATGCTACAAAGGATTTTAGACAAACATCTTCCTTGTTTGTTGTTTATTCCGGTAAAAGGAGAGGTCAAAAAGCAACTTCTACCTCTCTCTCTTTTTGGATTAAAAGCATCATCAGATTGGCTTACGAGACTGCCGGACGGCAGCCTCCCGAAAGAATCACGGCTCATTCCACTAGGGCTGTGGCTTCCACATGGGCCTTCAAGAACGAGGCTTCTGTTGATCAGATATGTAGGGCAGCGACTTGGTCTTCACTGCACACTTTTACCAAATTTTACAAGTTTGATACTTTTGCTTCTTCTGAGGCTATTTTTGGGAGAAAGGTTTTGCAAGCCGTGGTGCCTTCCATTTAGGTGACCTGATTTGCTCCCTCCCTTCATCCGTGTCCTAAAGCTTTGGTATTGGTTCCCACAAGTAAGGATGACGCCGTGGACCGGACACACCTATGTTGGAGAAAACAGAATTTATGTTTACCTGATAAATTACTTTCTCCAACGGTGTGTCCGGTCCACGGCCCGCCCTGGTTTTTTAATCAGGTCTGATGAATTATTTTCTCTAACTACAGTCACCACGGTACCATATGGTTTCTCCTATATATATTTCCTCCTGTCTGTCGGTCGAATGACTGGGGTGGGCGGAGCCTAGGAGGGACTATATGGCCAGCTTTGCTGGGACTCTTTGCCATTTCCTGTTGGGGAAGAGATATTCCCACTAGTAAGGATGACGCCGTGGACCGGACACACCGTTGGAGAAAGTAATTTATCAGGTAAGCATAAATTCTGTTTTTGTTTCAAAATTAGCGCTAGTTACTTTGGAACCCTGATATCTGTCAGGAATACCTGAATATCCCTTGACATGTATATATTTTGTTTTAAAAGACATCCCAAAGTATTGATCTAGGCCCTTTTTGGTATATTTCATGCCACCATTTCACCGCCAAATGCGATAAAAAAAAAAATTCACTTTTTCACAAATTTTGTCACAAACTTTAGGTTTCCCACTGAAATTATTTACAAACGGCTTCTGCAATTATGGCACAAATGGTTGTAAATGCTTCTCTAGGATCCCCTTTTTCAGAAATAACAGACTTATATGGCTTTGTGGTTGCTTTTTGGTAATTAGAAGGCCGCTAAATGCCGCTGCGCACCACACATGTTTTATGCCCAGGAGTGAAGGGGTTAGTTAGGGAGCTTGTAGGGTTAATTTTAGCTTTAGTGTAGTAGACAACCCCAAGTATTGATCTAGGCCCATTTTGGTATATTTCATGCCACCATTTCACCGCCAAATGCGATCAAATAAAAAAAATTGTTCACTTTTTCACAATTTTTTTTCACAAACTTTAGGTTTCTCACTGAAATTATTTACAAAAAACTTATGCAATTATAGCATACATGGTTGTAAATGCTTCTCTGGGATCCCCTTTGTTCATAAATAGCAGACATATATGGCTTTGGTTTTGCTTTTTGGTAATTAGAAGGCCGCTAAATGCCACTGCGCACCACACATGTTTTATGCTCAGGAGTGAAGGGGTTAGTTAGGGAGCTTGTAGGGTTAATTTTAGCTTTAGTGTAGTAGACGACCCCAAGTATTGATCTAGGCCCATTTTGGTATATTTCATGCCACCATTTCACCGCCAAATGCGATCAAATAAAAAAAATTGTTCACTTTTTCACAATTTTTTTCACAAACTTTAGGTTTCTCACTGAAATTATTTACAAAAAACTTATGCAATTATAGCATACATGGTTGTAAATGCTTCTCTGGGATCCCCTTTGTTCATAAATAGCAGACATATATGGCTTTGGTTTTGCTTTTTGGTAATTAGAAGGCAGCTAAATGCCACTGCGCACCACATGTGTATTATGCCCAGCAGTGCAGGGGTTAATTAGGGAGCTTGTAGGGTTAATTTTAGCTTTAGTGTAGTGTAGTAGACAACCCCAAGTATTGATCTAGGCCCATTTTGGTATATTTTATGCCACCATTTAACCGCCAAATGCGAGCAAATAAAAAAAAAAAAACTTTACATTTTTCACAATTTTAGGTTTCTCACTGAAATTATTTACAAACAGCTTGTGCTATTATGGCAGAAATTGTTGTAAAACCTTCTCTGGGATCCCCTTTGTTCAGAAATAGCAGACTTATATGGCTTTGGCGTTGCTTTTTGGTAAATAGAAGGCCGCTAAATGCTGCTGCGCACCACACGTGAATTATGCCCAGCAGTGAAGGGATTAAATTAGGTAGCTTGTAGGGAGCTTGCAGGGTTAATTTTAGAGATCAGCCTCCCACCTGACACATCCCACCCCCTGATCCCTCCCAAACAGCTCTCTTCCCTCCCCCACCCCACAATTGTTACCGCCATCTTAAGTACTGGCAGAAAGTCTGCCAGTACTAAATAAGTTTTTTTTTTTTTTTTTTTAAATAAAAATTATAAAATATTTTAGTTGTGATGGACCCCTGCCTTAGCACCAACCTCCCTGATCCCCCCCCTCCAGCTCTCTAACCCTCTCCCCTACCTAATAACGCCATCTTGGGTACTGGCAGCTGTCTGCCAGTACCCAGTTTGGCCCCACAAACCAAACTATTTTAATTTTATTTATAACTTTTATTTGTATGTTTAATTATTTCTGTAGTGTAGCAGCCCCCCCACAATACCCCCACCCCCTCCCCCTCCCAGATCCTTTTAAATGTAAAAAAAAAATAACTTTCTCCAACATTGGTGTGTCCGGTCCACGGCGTCATCCTTACTTGTGGGATATTCTCTTCCCCAACAGGAAATGGCAAAGAGTCCCAGCAAAGCTGGCCATATAGTCCCTCCTAGGCTCCGCCCACCCCAGTCATTCTCTTTGCCGTTGCACAGGCAACATCTCCACGGAGATGGTTAAGAGTTTTTTGGTGTTTTAATGTAGTTTCTCCAACATTGGTGTGTCCGGTCCACGGCGTCATCCTTACTTGTGGGATATTCTCTTCCCCAACAGGAAATGGCAAAGAGTCCCAGCAAAGCTGGCCATACAGTCCCTCCTAGGCTCCGCCCACCCCAGTCATTCTCTTTGCCGTTGCACAGGCAACATCTCCACGGAGATGGTTAAGAGTTTTTTGGTGTTTAAATGTAGTTTTTATTCTTCTATCAAGTGTTTGTTATTTTAAAATAGTGCTGGTATGTACTATTTACTCTGAAACAGAAAAGGATGAAGATTTCTGTTTGTGAGAGGAAGATGATTTTAGCAGACAGTAACTAAAATCGATTGCTGTTTCCACATAGGACTGTTGAGATGAAGTAACTTCAGTTGGGGGAAACAGTTAGCAGACTTTTCTGCTTAAGGTATGACTAGCCATATTTCTAACAAGACCATGTAATGCTGGAAGGCTGTCATTCCCCCTCATGGGGACCGGTAAGCCATTTTCTTAGTCAAACAAACAGAATAAAGGGCTTATTATGGGCTAAAAAAACTGGTAGACATTTTTATGGGCTAAATCGATTGCTTTATTTGGGCATTTTATTTAGATTTAGGCTGACAATTTGCATTTATAAACTTGGGGAACGTTTATTAAACGGCAGGCACTGTGTTAGACACCTTTTCCAGTCAGGGGGCCTTCCTAGT
>NW_026512110.1:0-5000 GCF_027579735.1 Bombina bombina
CCAGGTATCTTTAGCGGTATCTGCGGCATTAGCTGCCATTCCCAGATTACAGGGAAAACGCAAGAGGAAATCTATAAATTCAGAAAATAAGGTGCCTGTCCTCGGTTTTGCTTCCCAAGTTGCCCTTTCTCATAAGTCTGAGGAAGATACATCGGGACTTTCTGAGGGTGATATCTCAGATTCGGACAGTATAATTCCTTCTTCTGAGACTGAGGTGGTATCCTTCAGATTTAAGCTTGAACACCTTCATGTATTGTTAAAGGAGGTTTTAGCTACTTTAGATGACTATGATACCCCTGTTGAAATCTAGTAAACTTAATAGTTTCTTTGATGAACCTTCCACTTCAGAGGTTTTTCCTGTGCCGGACCGTGCTAGGGAGATTATCTCACAGGAATGGGAGAACCCAGGGGTGTCTTTTTCCCCGTCTCCCATTCCAAAGTTAAAGGGGCAATTTCCGCTCTGGCTAAGAGAACCCCTATTCCTATTGAGGATAGCTGCTCTTTTAAGGATCTGATGGACAAGAAGCTGGAGGCTTATTTGAAAAATTTATGTTCATCAAGGTCCCCAATGGCAACCTGCGGTGTGTATTGCCACCGTGACTAGTGCGGCATCTTATTGGTTTGACGCCTTGTCTGAGTCTCTTAAAATAGAGACTTCATTGGATGATTTTAAAGATAGGATTAAAGCTCTTAAGTTGGCCAATTCCTTTATTGCAGATGCCATTTTTACAGGTTGTTAGACTAGGAGCTAAAACTTCTAGTTTCGCTGTCCTAGCCCGCAGGGCGTTATGGTTGAAATCCTGGTCTGCGGATGTTTCCTCTAAAGTCAAGCTTCTGGCGATTCCTTACATGGGCAAAACCTTGTTTGCACCCGGTTTGGCAGAAATTCTCTATTAGGGGTGGAAAAGGGTCTTTTCTACCTCAAGATAAGAATAAGCTTAAAGGACGTCAGAGTAATTTTCGTTCCTTTCGTAACTTCAGAGGAAAGCCTTCCCCTTCTTCCAAGCAGGAACAATCCAAGTCTTCTTGGAACCAAAGGGAAACAATCAAAGAAACCCACAGCTGATTCCAAATCAGCATGAAGGGTTTGCCCCCGATCTGGGATCGGATCAGGTGGGGGGCAGACTTTTTCAGTTCTCTCAAGCCTGGATACGAGATGTCCCAGATCCCTGGACTGTGGTCATGGTAACCCAGGGTTACAAATTGGAATTCAAGACTTTTCCTTCCAGAGGCAGATTTAATCTCTCAAGATTATCTGCAGACCAGATAAAGAGAGAGGCGTTCTTGAAATGTATACAACATCTTTCCTCCCTGGAAGTGATAGTTCCAGTGTAGGAACAGGGTCTCGGTTTCTACTCCAACCTATTTGTGGTTCCCAAAAAAGAGGGAACTTGCCGTCCCATTATAGACTTGAAGTGTCTAAACAAGTTTCTCAAAGTTCCATCCTTCAAGATGGAGACTAAACGCTCTATTCCTCTTTTAGTACAAGAGGGTCGGTTCATGACAACCATAGACCTAAAGGATGCATGTCTTCATTTTCCTATTCACAGGGACCATCACAGATTTCTGAGGTTTGCCTTTCTTTACAAACCTTTCCAGTTCGTGGCCCTCCCATTTGGTCTAGCCATGACTACCAGAATTTTTTCAAAATGTTCTGGGAGCTCTTTTGGCAGTGATCCGTTCTCGTGGAATTGTTGTGGCACCCTACCTGGACGACATATTGGTTCAGGCGCCATCTTTTCAACTAGCATATCATCACACAGATATTGTTGTCTTCGTTACCACGGATGGAATGTGAATCTGGAAAAAGCTCCCTTTCCCCTGCTACAAGAGTAGTGTTCTTAGGGACTATAATAGATTATCTATTGATGAAGATTTTTCTTATAGAGGTCAAGAAAAATAAAATTTCCTGTTGCCTCTCTCTTCAGGCTATTGCTCATCCTTCACTGGCTCAATGTATGGAGGTAATTGGTTTGATGGTGGCTTCCATGGACATCATTCCTTTTGCTTGATTCCATTTAAGAGCTCTCCAGTTGGGCATGCTCAGACAATGGAATGGCGACCATGCAGATCTATCTCAGAAAATAGTTAGATCAGTCGTCAAGGGATTCTCTACCGTGGTGGATTTCTCAAGAACATCTGTCTCAGGGCACATGCTTTCGGAGACCTTCGTGGGTGATCGTGACCAAGGATGCCAGCTTGATGGGCTGGGGAGCAGTCTGGAACTCGTTAAAAGCTCAGGGCCTTTGGACTCTGCTCTTCCCATCAACATTTTGGAGTTGAGGGCGATTTACAATGCTTTATTGGTTTGGCCTCAGTTGTCCTCAGCCCAGTTTCAGGTTCCAGTCAGACAACATAGCCTCTGTGGCCTACATCAATCACCAGAGAGGAACTCTGAGTTCCTTAGCCATGAAGGAGGTTACTCGGATTCTTCAGTGGGCAGAGACCCACAATTGCTTTCTATCTTCCATCAACATTCCAGGAGTAGACTGGGAAGCGGATTTTCTGAAAAGACAGACTTTTTATCCCGGAGAGTGGGAACTCCATCCGGAGGTGTTTTCCAGCATAGTCCTCAAACGGGGCTGTTGGAGTTGGATCTGATGGCGTCGGATCTGATGGCGTCCCGTCAGAACGCCAAACATCCAAAGTGCGGGTCAAGGGATCCGCTGGCGATTCCTTGGGTTTTCAGGTTGGCATACCTGTTTCCTCCATTTGCTCTTCTTTCACGAGTCATTGCTTGTATCAAACAGGAGAGGGCATCAGTGATTCTAATAGCCCCTGCGTGGCCTAGTAGGATCTAGTTTGCAGACCTAGTGGAGATGTCATCTCTCCCACCTTGGAGACTACCTCTGAGGAAGGACCTCCTGATTCAGGGTCCCTTCCTTCATCCAAATCTTGTTTCTCTGAAGCTGACTGCTTGGAGATTGAACGCTTAATTCTGTCTAAGCGTGGTTTTTCTGAGTTGGTCGTTGAGACCATGATTCAGCCTTGCAAGCTTGTTACTAGAAAGATTTACCATAAGATATGGTATAAATATCTTTATTGGTGTGAATCCAAGTGTTACTCGGAGTAAAATTAGAATTACTAGAATTTTCTTTTCTTCAGGAAGGCCTGGAGAAGGAATTGTCAGTGAGTACCCTGAAGGGTCAGATTTCTGCTTTATAATTTTTACTACATAAACGTTTGGCGGATGTGCCAGATGTGCAATCTTTTTGTCAGGCCTTGGTCAAAATCAGGCCTGTCTATATAAGTCTGTTGCCCCTCCTTGGAGCCTTAACCTTGTTAAAGTTTTACAGCTGGCTCCGTTTGAGCCGTTGCATTCCATAGACATTAAGTTGTTATCTTTGAAATGTGAACCTTAAGAAACTTGTGATTATCCCATGTGGATAGGAACATGCAGGTATGCATCCTTTGTTATCTTGAAAGGTTTTGTTTCTTGTTGCTATCTCTTCTGCTTGAAGAGTCTCGGAACTCAGATCTGCAGTGTGAGTCCCCTTATTTTTCATGCGGATAAGGCGGTGCTTCGTACCAAGTTAGGTTTCCTTCCTAAAGTTGTTTCTAATAGAAATATCAACCAGGAAATTGTTGTGCTCTCTGTGTCCTAATCCTTCTTCCAAAGAACGTTTGTTACACAATTTGGATGTTGTACGTGCTATTAAATTCTACTTACAGACGACTAATGATTTTTGCCAGTCCTCTGCCCTCTTTGTCTGTTTCTCTGGGAAACGTAAAGGTCAGAAAGCCACTGCTACTACTCTTTCTTTTTGGTTATGAAGTATAATTAGTTTGGCTTATGAGACTGCTGGACAGCAGCCTCCTGAGAGAATTACGACTCATTCCACAAAAGGTGTTTCTTCTTCTTGGGCTTTCAAAAATGAAGCTTCTGTGAAACAAATTTGCAAGGTTTCCAAATTTGATACTTTTGCCTCGGCTGAGGCTTCTTTTGGGAGAAAGGTTCTCTAAGCGGTGGTGCCTTCTGTTTAGGACCGCCGTGGCGGCGGTGTCCCGAGTGGCAGATTAGGGGTTAATAAGTGTAACGCAGGTGTCAGCGATATCGGGGGCGGCAGATTAGGCAGTCTTGTCCCTCCCTATTTATACGTGTCCTCTAGCTTGGGTATTGGTTCCCAACAGTAATTACTTAAAGGGACAATCTAGTCAAAATTAAACTTTCAGGATTCAGATAGGGCATGCAATTTTAAACAACTTTCCAATTTACTTCTATTATCTAATTTGCTAAATTCTTTAGATATCCTTTGTTGAAGAAATAGCAATTTACATGTGTGAGCCAATCACACAAGGCCTTTATGTGCAGCAACCAATCAGCAGCTACTGAGCATATCTAGATATGCTTTTCAGCAAGTGATATCAAGAGAATGAAGCAAATTAGATAATAGAAGTAAATTAGAACAGTGTTTTTCAACCAGTGTGCCGTGGCACACTAGTGTGCCGTGAGAGATCCTCAGGTGTGCCACGGCAGACTGACAACAGTGTGACATATTTTTTAAACTTTGCTTGTTTTTTACTCCCAGTGCAGGGGTAGTTTGTAGGAGGCATGGCATAACAGCACAATGCATACAGTATGTGTGTGTTTGTGTGTATGTGTATTTATATATGCTGTATTAGGCTACAATGTGTGATTTTTTTAAAATTTTGGGATGGTGGTGTGCCACAGGATTTTATGTAAAAAAGTGTGCCACGGCAAAAAAAAGGTTAAAAATCACTGAATTAGAAAGTTGTTTAAAATGACATGCTCTTTCTAAATCATGAAAGAAAAAAATTGGGTATCATGACCCTTTAAGCCGTGGACTTACTATATCTTAGGAAAGAAAAACAAAATTTATGCTTACCTGATAAATATCTTTCCGGATATGGTGAGTCCACAGCCCCACAGTTGTTCTTTTGACTATAACCTCAGGCACCTCTACACCTTGTTACTACTTTTTTCCATTTTCCTTTGGTTGAATGACTGGTTGTGGGTAAGGGAGTGATACTTAGCAGTT
>NW_026512110.1:10000-26502 GCF_027579735.1 Bombina bombina
CTTAAAGGCACAGTTCGTTTTCATATTATTTGTAAATTACTTTGAAAAGTATTTCCAAGTTGCTGTTTATTTGCTAGTGTGTTAAACATGTCTGATTCAGAGGAATATCTCTGTGCTATATGTGTTAATGCCAAAGTGGAGCCCAATAGAAATTTATGTACTAAATGTATTGATGCTACTTTAAAAAACAGTCAATCTGTACAAATTGAACATATTTCACCAAACAACGAGGGGAGAGTTATGCCGACTAACTCGCCTCACGTGTCAGTACCTTCATCTCCCGCTCAGGAGGTGCGTGATATTGTAGCGCCGAGTACATCTGGGCGGCCATTACAAATCACATTACAAGATATGGCTACTGTTATGACTGAAGTTTTGGCTAAACTACCAGAACTAAGAGGTAAACGTGATCACTCTGGGGTGAGAACAGAGTGCGCTGATAATGCAAGGGCCATGTCTGATACTGCGTCACAGTTTGCAGAACGTGAAGACGGAGAGCTTCATTCTGTGGGTGACGGTTCTGATCCAAATAAACTGGACTCAGACATTTCAAATTTTAAATTTAAGCTTGAGAACCTCCGTGTGTTACTAGGGGAGGTATTAGCGGCTCTGAATGATTGTAACACAGTTGCAATCCCAGAGAAAATGTGTAGGTTGGATAAATATTTTGCGGTACCGACGAGTACTGACGTTTTTCCTATACCTAAGAGACTTACTGACATTGTTACTAAGGAGTGGGATAGACCCGGTGTGCCTTTCTCACCCCCTCCTATATTCAGAAAGATGTTTCCAATAGACGCCGCCACACGGGACTTATGGCAAATGGTCCCTAAGGTGGAGGGAGCAGTTTCTACTTTAGCTAAGCGTACCACTATCCCAGTGGAGGATAGCTGTGCTTTTTCAGATCCAATGGATAAAAAGTTAGAGGGTTACCTTAAGAAAATGTTTGTTCAACAAGGGTTTATATTGCAACCTCTTGCATGTATTGCGCCTGTCACGGCTGCAGCAGCATTTTGGTTTGAGTCTCTGGAAGAGACACTTCACTCATCCACACTAGATGACATCACACACAAACTTAAATTCCTTAAGTTAGCTAATTCATTTATTTCAGATGCCGTAGTACATTTAACTAAACTTGCGGCTAAAAATTCAGGATTCGCCATTCAGGCACGCAGAGCTCTGTGGCTGAAATCCTGGTCAGCTGATGTTACGTCTAAATCTAAATTGCTTAATATTCCTTTCAAAGGGCAGACCTTATTCGGGCCCGGCTTGAAAGAGATTATTGCTGACATTACAGGAGGTAAAGGTCATGCCCTGCCTCAGGACAAGGCCAAAGCCAAGGCTAGACAGTCCAATTTTCGTTCCTTTCGTAATTTCAAAGCAGGAGCAGCATCAACTTCCTCTGCACCAAAACAGGAAGGAGCTGTTGCTCGCTACAGACAAGGCTGGAAACCTAACCAGTCCTGGAACAGGGGCAAACAGGCCAGAAAACCTGCTGCTGCCCCTAAGACAGCATGAATTGAGGGCCCCCGATCCGGGACCGGATCTAGTGGGGGGCAGACTTTCCCTCTTCGCCCAGGCTTGGGCAAGAGATGTTCAGGATCCCTGGGCGTTAGAGATCATATCTCAGGGATACCTTCTGGACTTCAAATCCTCTCCCCCAAGAGGGAGATTTCATCTGTCAAGGTTGTCAACAAACCTAACAAAGAAGGAAGCGTTTCTACGCTGCGTACAAGATCTTTTATTAATGGGAGTGATCCATCCAGTTCCGCGGTTGGAACAAGGACAAGGGTTTTACTCAAATCTGTTTGTAGTTCCCAAGAAAGAGGGAACCTTCAGGCCAATCTTGGATTTAAAGATCCTAAACAAATTCCTAAGAGTTCCATCGTTCAAGATGGAAACTATTCGAACAATTTTGCCCATGATCCAAGAGGGTCAGTACATGACCACAGTGGATTTAAAGGATGCTTACCTTCACATACCGATTCACAGAAGTCATTACCGGTATCTAAGGTTTGCCTTTTTAGACAGGCATTACCAGTTTGTAGCTCTTCCATTCGGATTGGCTACGGCTCCAAGAATCTTCACAAAGGTTCTGGGCACTCTTCTGGCGGTACTAAGACCGCAAGGAATTTCAGTAGCTCCGTACTTAGACGACATACTGATACAAGCTTCAAGCTTTCAAACTGCCAAATCTCATACAGAGATAGTACTGGCATTTCTAAGGTCGCATGGAGGGAAAGTGAACGAAGAGAAAAGTTCTCTCTTTCCACTCACAAGAGTTCCCTTCCTGGGGACTCTGATAGATTCTGTAGAAATGAAGATTTACCTGACAGAGGACAGGTTAACAAAACTTCAAAATGCATGCCGTGTCCTTCATTCCATTCAACACTCTAAATCTGAATCAAGAGACCAGAAATTCTCTCCTATGGTGGCTTTATCGGCCACATCTGTCCAGGGGAATGCCATTCAGCAGGCCAGACTGGTCAATTGTAACAACAGACGCCAGCCTACTAGGTTGGGGCGCTGTCTGGAATTCTCTGAAGGCTCAGGGACTATGGAATCAGGAGGAGAGTCTCCTTCCAATAAACATTCTGGAATTGAGAGCAGTCCTCAATGCTCTTCTGGCTTGGCCCCAGTTAACAACTCGGGGGTTCATCAGGTTCCAGTCGGACAACATCACGACTGTAGCTTATATCAACCATCAGGGAGGGACAAGAAGCTCCCTAGCAATGATGGAAGTATCGAAGATAATTCGCTGGGCAGAGTCTCACTCTTGCCACCTGTCTGCAATCCACATCCCGGGAGTGGAGAACTGGGAGGCGGATTTCTTAAGTCGTCAGACTTTTCATCCGGGGGAGTGGGAACTTCATCCAGAGGTCTTTGCCCAAATACTTCGACGTTGGGGCAAACCAGAGATAGATCTCATGGCGTCTCGACAGAACGCCAAGCTTCCGCGCTACGGGTCCAGATCCAGGGATCCGGGAGCGGTCCTGATAGATGCCTTGACAGCACCATGGACCTTCAGGATGGCTTATGTGTTTCCACCTTTCCCGATGCTTCCTCGATTAATTGCCAGAATCAAACAGGAGAAAGCACCAGTGATTCTAATAGCGCCTGCATGGCCACGCAGGACTTGGTATGCAGATCTGGGGGACATGTCATTCTGTCCACCTTGGTCGTTACCTCTGAAACAGGACCTTCTGATTCAGGGTCCTTTCAAACATCAAAATCTAACTTCTCTGAAGCTGACTGCTTGGAAATTGAACGCTTGATCTTATCAAAGCGTGGTTTTTCTGAGTCAGTTATTGATACCTTAATACAGGCTAGGAAGCCTGTTACCAGAAAGATTTACCATAAAATATGGCGTAAATACCTATATTGGTGCGAATCCAAAGGTTACTCTTGAAGTAAGGTTAGGATTCCTAGGATATTGTCTTTTCTACAAGAAGGTTTAGAAAAGGGGTTATCCGCTAGTTCCTTAAAGGGACAGATCTCAGCTCTGTCCATTCTGTTACACAAGCGTCTGTCAGAAGTTCCAGACGTTCAGGCCTTTTGTCAGGCTTTGGCCAGGATTAAACCTGTGTTTAAAGCTGTGGCTCCACCATGGAGTTTAAACATTATTCTTAACGTTTTACAGGGCGTTCCGTTTGAACCCCTTCATTCCATTGATATAAAGTTGTTATCTTGGAAAGTTCTATTTTTAATGGCTATTTCCTCGGCTCGAAGAGTCTCTGAGTTATCAGCCTTACATTGTGATTCTCCTTATTTGATTTTTCACTCGGATAAGGTAGTTCTGCGTACTAAACCTGGGTTCTTACCTAAGGTAGTCACTAACAGGAATATCAATCAGGAGATTGTTGTTCCATCCTTGTGCCCAAATCCTTCTTCGAGGAAGGAACGTCTTTTGCACAATCTGGATGTAGTTCGTGCCCTTAAATTTTATTTACAGGCAACTAAAGATTTTCGACAAACGTCTTCCCTGTTTGTCGTTTACTCTGGTCAGAGGAGAGGTCAAAAAGCTTCTGCTACCTCTCTCTCTTTTTGGCTTCGTAGCATAATTCGTTTAGCTTATGAGACTGCTGGACAGCAGCCTCCTGAAAGAATTACAGCTCATTCCACTAGAGCTGTGGCTTCCACTTGGGCCTTTAAGAATGAGGCCTCTGTTGAACAGATTTGCAAGGCTGCAACTTGGTCTTCGCTTCATACTTTTTCCAAATTTTACAAATTTGACACTTTTGCTTCTTCGGAGGCTATTTTTGGGAGAAAGGTTCTTCAGGCAGTGGTTCCTTCTGTATAAAGAGCCTGCCTATCCCTCCCGTCATCCGTGTACTTTTGCTTTGGTATTGGTATCCCAGAAGTAATGATGACCCGTGGACTGATCACACTTAACAGAAGAAAACATAATTTATGCTTACCTGATAAATTCCTTTCTTCTGTAGTGTGATCAGTCCACGGCCCGCCCTGTTTTTTAAGGCAGGTAAATATTTTTTAAATTATACTCCAGTCACCACTACACCCTTGGCTTCTCCTTTCTCGTTAGTCCTTGGTCGAATGACTGGAGGTGACGTAGAGGGGAGGAGCTATATAGCAGCTCTGCTGGGTGAATCCTCTTGCACTTCCTGTAGGGGAGCAGTTAATATCCCAGAAGTAATGATGACCCGTGGACTGATCACACTACAGAAGAAAGGAATTTATCAGGTAAGCATAAATTATGTTTTTTGGGGGGGGGGTTTAATGTGACAGTAGCCTGTTTATAGGTGTGGCGCCCTAGTCTTGGAGGTCCTGGTTTTTCCAGTATCTGGTAGTAGACCTTTTGGGATTGTTCTCCTACTTCCCCGGGCAGTTTTGTCTTGGTCTCTTCCCCGTCAGCAGGGCGAGAGTGTTTTCTTGGTGAGTGGATTATTTCTGAGTTAGTGAGTTTCTCCTGTGTAGACGGGAGGGTCTCAGATTTGGTGGTGGGCAGAGGCCCACTACGGCTCTTGGCAGCAATCCATTCTCTGAGCATACTCTTCCGGAACGGATGTGCCTTACGATAATCTGTTGGATCTGACTATCCAGAGTTTTTCGAATGTTTATCTGAGGAAAGCAGATAGTTTCTCAGCTAAGGTCCTCTGGACTATGTGTGGCCTAGGGGATTAGTTCCCGGCCTAGCAAGCTGTAGACTTGGAGTTTGAATCCTGCTGTGGCAGTTTTCTTAATTCTGAGGTCTAATTTTAACTTTCTTTTCGGCCATGTCACTCTTTTTCAAGGATGGCTCGATCCTATCTAGAGTGGGTTTTAGTGAGACTGTTGCTCCTATTTTTTTTTTGCCCGCGAATTTGTAATTACGGTTAGAGGCTTCGTTGCCATGAGAGTTTCCTTGTTCCAGGGATCTACCGGGTCAGGGTCTCTTTGCGTCTTGGGATCATTTTCTTCGGAGCGAATTGCGAGGGGTCGCTTGGACCTAGACGAGAGGTTTTTTTCTGAAAGGTTTTCGGATCTTTTCTTTAGCTCGTACCTGGTTTCTCGTCACCTATTTTAGGTGTGGAGGACTCCCTCTTATCGAGAGGAGCTAACTTGTCCTGACTCTTCCGGATCCTGGAGTATTCTTCCCCTCTAGAATGAGCTGGTGAAGGGCTTGTCTAACTGGTTCTTGTTCGAAGGGCAGCCTGCAAAGATAGCCTGTTGGTTAGCTTGGCTGCCTGGCTAGTGGAAGGTTGCAGATGGATTTCAGCTGCGGTTCTTTTCTCTGGTATGTGTTTTTCACAAGCAGTTTTTGTGCTCCAGTTCCAGAGGTTCATTGTTCTTCCAGGTGTTCAGTTGTTTTTGCTAGGGCTCTGCCTGCGGCTGGACCGGCAAGTCAATTCCTTGCTCCTTTTGGTGTTGGATTTATCCTTTAGGAGATACATCCTGTTACCTTTGTACCTGTACAGGAAGTGGTCTTTGATTTCTTATTCAAGGACCTATTTCGTCTCTAGATTTGTTTTTCTAAGTGTCATAATTTCCGTGTTGCACTTTGCAATACGTTCTTCCTTATTGTGTTCTCCCTTCTAATAAGGCTATCCGAGTTTGTTCTCTCTAAGATTGTTGTATTCCTTGTCCTATAGGAAGAGGTTCTTCCTTTTTTTGGGGAATCTTATTTTGAGGTTTTCTGTCAGACTTCTTCAGAATACACAGTTTTTTCCTTTATATATGGGGAGTGCAAGGTTTTGGAAGCTGTCGTCCTTGCTAGTGGAGGAGTGTTTCGCTGGTTCTAAGAGATAGCAGTACAGAAGCCTCCTCAGAGGTTTATGGCTCAGTTCAAGTACAGTGACATCTTTTGGATCTCTGACATGAGATCCTATGCTTCTGATTTTTGGGCGGCTGCTTGGTCCTAACGATGGAATGAAATAAAAGAAGGCGCCAACATAGTGCACAATCAATAAAGCATGACACGCCGCTATTGCAAGTGTTGTTATACTTACAAGATAGCAGACACTTGAGAAGTGTTACAACCGCCTCCTGGACTCTTAGAGTCGTCCAACTGACTCCCACTCCTGTGCTATCTGGATACCGGATCAGTATCTATCTCGTCCTCTCCCGCATACGACCAGTGCTCTCCTGGGCTGTATCTAGCACAACAACCGGTGTGTGTATCCAACGGGGGTCCAAGACGGCAATCAAGCAGAATTAGTACACTAATAAAACCCAGACTAATAACTGAGACAAGCGTACATGTAAGGCTATGTATCCGTGGTTTAAAATGAACAAAACAAAGTTCGTGGCACAAAGTCTTAAAAGCAATAACAAGACTTTATTAGCACAACGTTTCTCGGTCGTACGTGACCGTTTCCTCAGGTGCATATACATAAAATGAAGTAGCCACGAACTTATAACACCGTGTTCGGCGTCTTCAAACCTGGACTGCGCTTGTGTGTAGGTATGTCATCAGTCTGGAGTTCCTATTGGAGGTTTAAACACCAATCAGGTGTTGTGTAGTAGGCAACCCTCCATATTCTAGGAGGTAGATTAAACTAGTAGTTACGATATAAAAAAAAAAGTGGCCATTAAATCTATTTATAACAGCCCAAATTGGTTACGTGTAACTTTTTATGTGTTATGCCGAATGAACTCCAAATAGAGACCTCTACTAATGCAGCGTAGTCCCGATAATAATAAAAACATTTAAAAACATATAAAAAAGTCCTAAAATGCAATATCTAATATTTACTTATACAAATATAAAGGAAGTCACAATCAATTCCCAAACCTCAATACCAAACAAAGTTTGAGGATTAAAGGGCCATATTGAATTACAAAAAATAATAATAATAATAAAGGACCATTCTTAACATTGTTTCCATAAATCTGAAAAAAATATATGAATATATAAAATAGTATATAACAATAACATAACCCATGATCGATACTATATATAATAATTCATATCAAAATATTGAACCTAAAATGACAAAACGCTAAATGAGGGACTGATACGTGGTAATGCTACCGTGCACCAATAATCACCCTGCATATATATACACACTAGGGTGTGTTATAAAAAGCATGGAGGTGGGCGTGAAATACATCACTGATATGATATAAGGTGATAAATGTGGAATATACACAGATATAGTAAACCAGATAAACTAACGGTGTTATTGGGAAAGTATGTGAATATAAACCCCTATACCATTAATGGGCTACGATGTGCCCTAATGACTCCCCACAATAATATACTGATGTCTCATAAAACAACAATGTGAAATGTCCATCTACGGGAAGAAATAAATATGCTAATATCACTAATAGTCACTAATAGATGTGCACACCAATGTGATCTATATAGTGGCTAATATAAACTAAACGGACCAGAAATGATAGATGCTAAAACTCATAATCCCTCAAAGAATACAATGCTCAATCTTCTCCCTGATGTGCGGACCATAGTAGACAAAACTACACAGATATACGGGGAGGCTGACTTCTAGACCTCTGAAAAAAAACTTGAATACTAAAATAAAAAAAATATATACTGTATAAAAAAAGTGTTAAAGGGACCTCATAAATATTAATATACAGGAAGGAGGGTATAGTGTCCTCTGGTTGAAACTACTTGTGTACTCTAATGTTAATGGAGTTTAACGTACCCTAAGTAGTGGCAGAACATTTACATATATATATATATATATATATATATATATATATATATATATATATATATATATATATATATATATACATATATATATATATACATATATATATATATATATATATATATATATATATATATATATATATATATATATACATATATATATATATATATATACATATATATATATATATATACATATATATATATATATACATATATATATATATATACATATATATATATATATATATATATATATATATATATATATATATATATAATAGTGTGTCCCTCAACAAAGTAATAAAGGAATCACAACCAGTAAATAGATTTAGTCGTGTGAAACCAAATAATTCACATAAACTAAAAATGCGTTGATGATTGGGGACGATGACCTACAAAAGTATATATAGGAACAAATGCCTCAATTATGTTGTGAGTAATGGGATATGCAAGGGGGGGGGGGATAGTTTCAATTGAATGCTGCCATATCAATATTTGCATTTAGGCCATAGGGAGACAAGGTGCGGAGTTTCCATATCCAGAATGTCTCCCTCTGTCTCAAATGCAAATATCTATTCCTACCCCATTTGGGGGTTACCATTTCTAATGGAAAAATGCAGAAAGAATCTGAAGAACCTACATGGCATTGATTGGCATGCCTTGGAACACTAAGATTTAAAATATTCTTCGCTATATTTCTTTTGTGTTCCCCCCCATCTTTTCTTGGGCATAGCAGTAGCACCTTATTTAGACGACATCCTGATACAGGCGTCAAATTGCCAAGTCTCATACGGACGTAGTACTGGCATTTCTGAGGTCGCATGGGTGGAAAGTGAACGAGGAAAAGAGTTCTCTATCCCCACTCACGAGAGTTTCCTTTCTAGGGACTCTGATAGATTCTGTAGAAATGAAAATATACCTGACGAAGTCCAGGTTATCAAAGCTTCTAAATTCCTGCCGGGTTCTTCATTCCATTCCGCACCCTTCGGTGGTTCAGTGTATGGAAGTAATCGGCTTAATGGTAGCGGCAATGGACATAGTGCCGTTTGCACGCTTACATCTCAGACCGCTGCAACTATGCATGCTCAGTCAGTGGAACGGGGATTACACAGATTTGTCCCCTCAACTGAATCTGTACCAAGAGACCAGGGATTCTCTCCTCTGGTGGCTATCTCGGGTCCATCTGTCCAAAGGTATGACCTTTCGCAGGCCAGATTGGACGATTGTAACAACAGATGCCAGCCTTCTAGGTTGGGGTGCAGTCTGGAACTCCCTGAAGGCTCAGGGATTGTGGACTCAGGAGGAGTCTCTCCTTCCAATAAATATTCTGGAACTAAGAGCGATATTCAATGCTCTTCAGGCTTGGCCTCAGTTAGCAACTCTGAGGTACATCAGATTTCAGTCGGACAACATCACGACTGTGGCTTACATCAACCATCAAGGGGGAACAAGAAGTTCCCAAGCGATGTTAGAAGTCTCAAAGATAATTCGCTGGGCGGAGTTTCACTCCTGCCATCTATCAGCTATCCATATCCCAGGTGTAGAGAACTGGGAGGCGGATTTTCTAAGTCGACAGACTTTTCATCCGGGGGAGTGGGAACTCCATCCGGAGGTGTTTGCACAAGTGATTCATCGCTGGGGCAAACCAGAACTGGATCTCATGGCATCTCGACAGAATGCCAAGCTTCCTTGTTACGGATCCAGGTCCAGGGACCCCAGGGCGACGCTGATAGATGCTCTAGCAGCGCCCTGGTCTTTCAACCTGGCTTTTGTGTTTCCACCGTTTCCTCTGCTCCCTCGACTGATTGCCAAGATCAAGCAGGAGAGAGCATCGGTGATTTTAATAGCACCTGCGTGGCCACGCAGGACCTGGTATGCAGACCTAGTGGACATGTCATCCTTTCCACCATGGACTCTGCCTCTGAGACAGGACCTTCTACTTCAGGGTCCTTTCCTCCATCCAAATCTAATTTATCTGAGACTGACTGCATGGAGATTGAACGCTTGATTTTATCAAAGCGTGGCTTCTCTGAGTCAGTCATTGATACCTTAATACAGGCATGAAAGCCTGTCACCAGGAAAATTTACCATAAAATATGGCGTAAATATCTTTATTGGTGTGAATCCAAGGGCTACTCATGGAGTAAGGTCAGGATTCCTAGGATATTATCTTTTCTCCAAGAAGGCTTGGAAAAAGGTTTGTCAGCTAGTTCCTTAAAGGGACAGATTTCTGCTCTGTCTATTCTTTTGCACAAGCGTCTGGCAGATGTTCCAGACGTTCAGGCTTTTTGTCAGGCTTTAGTCAGAATCAAGCCTGTTGCTCCACCATGGAGCTTAAATTTGGTTCTTAAGGTTCTTCAAGGAGTCCCGTTTGAACCTCTTCATTCCATTGATATAAAACTTTTATCTTGGAAAGTCCTTTTTTTTGGTAGCTATTTCCTCGGCTCGTAGAGTCTCCGAGTTATCTGCCTTACAATGTGATTCTCCTTATCTAATTTTTCATTCTGATAAGGTAGTCCTGCGTACCAAACCTGGGTTTTTACCTAAGGTGGTATCTAACAAGAATATCAATCAAGAGATTGTTGTTCCATCCTTGTGTCCTAATCCTTCTTCAAAGAAGGAACGTCTATTACACAATTTGGACGTGGTTCGTGCTTTAAAGTTTTACTTACAAGCTACTAAGGATTTTCGGCAAACATCTGCTTTGTTTGTTGTTTACTCTGGTCAGAGGAGAGGTCAAAAGGCTTCGGCAACCTCTCTTTCTTTTTGACTAAGAAGCATAATACGCTTAGCCTATGAGACTGCTGGACAGCAGCCCCCTGAAAGGATTACAGCTCATTCTACTAGAGCTGTGGCTGCCACCTGGGCCTTTAAAAATGAGGCCTCTGTTGAACAGATTTGCAAGGCGGCGACTTGGTCTTCGCTTCATACTTTTTCAAAATTTTACAAATTTGATACTTTTGCTTCTTCGGAGGCTATTTTTGGGAGAAAGGTTTTACAGGCAGTGGTACCTTCCGTTTAAGTTCCTGCCTTGTCCCTCCCTTCATCCGTGTACTTTAGCTTTGGTATTGGTATCCCATAAGTAATGGATGATCCGTGGACTGGATACACCTTACTAGAGAAAACACAATTTATGCTTACCTGATAAATTTATTTCTCTAGTGGTGTATCCAGTCCACGGCCCGCCCTGTCATTTTAAGGCAGGTTATTTTTAAATTTAGACTAGTCACCACTGCACCCTATGGTTTCTCCTTTCTCTGCTTGTTTTCGGTCGAATGACTGGATATGGTAGGAAGGGGAGGAGCTATATAACAGCTTTGCTGTGGGTCCTCTTGCAACTTCCTGTTGGGAATGAGAATATCCCATAAGTAATGGATGATCCGTGGACTGGATACACCACTAGAGAAATAAATTTATCAGGTAAGCATAAATTGTGTTTTCAAATGGTGACTTTAAGGACTATTCTGCCTTTTGTTCAGCAAGTACATTTTATGTCTTCAATAGACTTGCAGGATGTATACCTTTAATATTCCGATTCATTCAGATCATTTCAGTTCCTGAGATTCTCTTTTCTAGACAAGCATTACCAATTCGTTGCTCTTCCATTTGGCCTAGCAACCGCTCAAATAATCTTTTCAAAGGTTCTAGGTGTCCTAATCTCTGTAATCTGAGAGCGGGGTATTGCGGTGTTTCCTTATTTGGAAACTCTTTGTACTCGCTCAGTCTTTACGTTCTGCAGAATCTCACTCGAATCAACTAGTGTTGTTTCTTCTCAAACATGGTTGGAGGATCAATTTACCAAAGAGTTTCTTGATTCCTCAGACAAGGGTCCCCTTTTTTTGGGCTTCCAGATAGATTCAGTGTCCATGACGGTCTCTAACAGACAAGAGACGTTTAAATTGGTTGCAGCCTGTCGGAACCTTCAGTCATTCCATTCAGTGGCTATGTGCATGGAAGTTTTAGGTCTCATGACTGCAGCATCGGACGCGATTCCCTTTGCTCGTTTTCACATGAGACCTCCCCAGCTTCCTTAAATCCCAATGTTCGATACTCTCTGACTTGGTGGTTAAATCACCAGCGTTTAGTTCAAGGGGCTTCTTTTGTTCGTCCAACCTGGGCTGTGATCTCAACAGATGCAAGTCTTCAGGTTGGGGAGCTTTTTGGGGATCTCTGACAGCACAAGGGGTTTGGAAATCTCAAGAGGCGAGATTACCAATCAATATTTTAGAACTCAGTGCAGTTTTCAGAGTTCTTCAGTTCTGGCCTCTTTTGAAGAGAGAACCGTTCATTTGTTTTCAGACAGACCATATCACAACAGTGGCATTTGTCAATCATCCGGGTGGGATTCACAGTCCCCAAGCTATGAAAGAAGTATCTCGGATACTTGCTTGGGCGGAATCCAGCTCCTATCTAATTTCTGCGGTTCATTTTCCAGGTGTAGACAATTGGGACGCAGATTATCTCAGCCGTCAGACTTTACATCCGGGGGAGTGGTCTCTCCATCCAGATGTGTTTTCTCAGATTGTTCAGATGTGGGGTCTTCCAGAGATAGATCTGATGGCCTCTCATCTAAACAAGAGACTTCCCAGATACCTGTCCAGGTCAAGGGATTTTCAGGCGGAAGCAGTGGATGCGTTGTCACTTCCTTGGTGTTATCAACCTGCTTATATTTTCCCGCCTCTAGTTCTCCTTCCAAGAGTGATCTCCAAAATCATCATGGTACAATTGTTTGTGTTGCTGGTGGCTTCTGCATGGCCTCACAGGTTTTGGTATGTGGATCTTGTTCGGATGTCCAGTTGCCAACCTTGGCCACTTCCATTAAGGCCGTTTTTCCATCAGGATCTCAAATCATTAAATTTGAAGGTGTGGAAATTGAACGCCTAGTGATAAGTCATAGAGGTTCTCTGATTCAGTGATTATTTCTATGTTACAAGCTCGTAAATCTGTCTTTAGAAAGATTTATTATCGAGTTTGGAAGACTTACATTTCATGGTATTCTTCTCATAAATTTTCTTGGCATTCTTTTAGAATTCCTAGAATTTTTCAGTTTCTTCAGGATGGTTTAGATAAGATTTTGTCTGCAAGTTCCTTGAAGGGACAAATCTCTGCTCTTTCTGTTTTATTTCACAGAAAGATTGCTAAACTTCCTGATATTCATTGTTTTGTACAGGCTTTGGTTCATATCAAGCCTGTCATTAAACCAATCTCTCCTCCTTGGAGTTTTAATTTGGTTTTGAAGGCTTTTCAGGCTCTTCCGCTTGAGCCTATGCATTTTTTGGACTTTAACCCCTTAACGACTGAGGACGTGCAGGGTACGTCCTCAGAAAAAAGGCAGTTAATGCCTGAGAACGTACCCTGCATGTCCTCAGTGTGGAAAGCAGCTGGAAGCGATCCTGCTCGCTTCCAGATGCTTTCCGGTTATTGCAGTGATGCCTCGATATGGAGGCATCCTGCAATAACCTTTGTAAGCCATCCGGTGCAGAGAGAGCCACTCTGTGGCCCTCTCTGCACCGGAGATCGGTGGCTTACTGCGTTGGTGGGTGGGAGCCGGACCGGGTGGCGGGTGGCGGCCATCGATGGCCCTGGTTGTGTGAAGGGGGGCGGGATCGTGGGCGGGGGTGGCTGGGGGCGCGCGCGCGTGCACGGGAGGGTGGGGGCGGGCGCGTGCACGGGGAGGGAGCGGGTGGGAACCGCTACACTACAGAAAATTCTGAAATAAAAAATGTAAAAAAAATGTAAATAATTAAAAAAAAAAAACGATCAGCAAGGTGGTGGGGGTTTGTCTGTGTGTGGGGGGGGGGGAAGCTACAAAGCTACACTACAGAAAAAAACCAAAAACAAAAAAAAAGCACTTTTTATTGCAAACTGGGTACTGGCAGACAGCTGCCAGTACCCAAGATGGCCCCCAATAAGGCAGAGGGGAGGGTTAGAGAGCGGTTTTGGGGGGGATCAGGGAGGTTGGGGGCTAAGGGGGGGATCCTACACAGTAGCATATGTAAATATGCTAAAAAAAATGTATTTATTTTTTTAAAACCCTTTTATTTTAGTACTGGCAGACTTTCTGCCAGTACTTAAGATGGCGGGGACAATTGTTGGGTGGGGGAGGGAAGGGAGCTGTTTGGGAGGGATCAGGGGGTGGGATGTGTCAGATGGGAGGCTGATCTCTACACTAAAGCTAAAATTAACCCTGCAAGCTCCCTACAAACTCCCTAATTAACCCCTTCACTGCTAGCCATAATACACGTGTGAGGCGCAGCAGGATTTAGCGGCCTTCTAATTACCAGAAAGCAACGCCAAAGTCATATATGTCTGCTATTTCTGAACAAAGGGGATCCCAGACAAGCATTTACAACCATTTGTGCCATAATTGCACAAGCTGTTTGTAAATGATTTCAGTGAGAAACCTAAAATTGTGAAAAAATGTACGTTTTTTTTAATTTGATCGCATTTGGCGGTGAAATGGTGGCATGAAATATACCAAAATGTGCCTAGATCAATACTTGGGGTTGTCTACTACACTACAGCTAAAATTAACCCTACAAGTTCCATAAAAGCTCCCTAATTAACCCCTTAACTGCTGGGCATAATACACTTGTGGTGCGCAGTGGCATTTAGCAGCCTTCTAATTACCAAAAAGCAACGCCAAAGCCATATATGTCTGCTATTTCTGAACAAAGGGGATCCCAGAGAAGAATTTACAACCATTTATGCCATAATTGCACAAGTTGTTTGTAAATAATTTCAGTGAGAAACCGAAAGTTTGTGAAAAAGTGAACGATTTTTTGTATTTGATCGCATTTGGCGGTGAAATGGTGGTATGAAATATACCAAAATGGGCCTAGATCAATAATTTGGGATGTCTACTAAAATAAAATATATACATGTCAAGGGATATTCAGGGATTCCTGAAAGATATTAGTGTTCTAATGTAACTAGCGCTAATTTTGGAAAAAAATGGTTTGGAAATAGCAAAGTGCTACTTGTATTTATGGCCCTATAACTTGCAAAAAAAGCAAAGAACATGTAAACATTGGGTATTTCTAAACTCAGGACAAAATTTAGAAACTATTTAGCATGGGTGTTTTTTGGTGGTTGTAGATATGTAACAGATTTTGGGGCTCAAAGTTAGAAAAAGTGTGTTTTTTTCCATTTTTCCTCATATTTTATCATTTTTTTTATAGTAAATTATAAGATATGATGAAAATAATGGTATCTTTAGAAAGTCCATTTAATGGCGAGAAAAACGGTATATAATATGTGTGGGTACAGTAAATGAGTAAGAAGAAAATTACAGCTAAACACAAACACCGCAAAAATGTAAAAATAGCCTTGGTCCCAAACGGACAGAAAATGGAAAAGTGCTGTGGTCATTAAGGGGTTAAACTATTTTCTTGGAAAGTGTTGTTCCTTTTGGCCATCTCTTCTGCTAGAAGAGTTTGAGTTATCTGCTCTTTCTTATGAATCTCCTTTTCTGATATTTCATCAGGATAAGGTGGTTTTGCAGAAATTGTTGTCCTTTCTTTGTGTCCTAATCCTAAGAATTCTTTGGAAGGATCCTTACATTCTTTGGATGTGGTGAGAGCTTTGAAATAATATATTGAAACTACTAAGTTTTCAGGAAGACTTCTAGTCTATTTGTTATATTTTCTGGTTCTAGGAAAGGTCAGAAGGCTTCTGCCATTTTCTTGGCTTTTTGGTTGAGCTTTTGATTCACCATGCTTATTTGGAGTCAGGTCAAGCCCCGCTTCAGAATTGTGGCTCATTCTACTAGATCAGTCTCCACTTCGTGGTCTTTTAAGAATGAAGCTTCAGTTGATCAGATTTGCAAAGCAGCAACTGGGTTCCCTTTGCATACATTTACTAATTTCTACCGTTTTGATGTATTTGCTTCTTCCGAGGCAGTTTTTGGTAGAAAAATTCTTCAGGCAGCTGTTTGTTTGATTCTTCTGCTGATGTTTTTAAGTTTTTCTTTTCATTATAAGAATAAACTTATATTTTGGGTTGTGGGTTATTTTTTCAGCGGAAAATGGTTGTTTTTATTTTTATCCCTCCCTCTCTAGTGACTCTTGCGTGGAGTTCCACATCTTGGGTATTGATATCCCATACGTCACTAGCTCATGGACTGCCAATTACATGAAAGAAAACATAATTTATGTAAGAACTTACCTGATAAATTCATTTCTTTCATATTGGCAATAGTCCATGAGGCCCACCCTTTTTATGGTGGTTATGATTTTTTTGTATAAAGCACAATTATTTCCAAATTCCTTTGTTGATGTTTTTTACTCCTTTCTTTATCACCCCACTACTTGGCTATGCGTTAAAGGGACAGTTCACCCAAAAAATGTCTCCCCTTTAAATTATTCCCAATGATCCT
>NW_026512111.1:0-22500 GCF_027579735.1 Bombina bombina
AATCTACACTAAAAAATTACAAAGTTACAAAAAACTAAGTTACACAAAATAACAAACACTAAGTTACAAAATAAATAAACACTAAGTTACACAAAATAAAAAAGACATTATCAAAGATTTAAACTAATTACACCTAATCTAAGGGCCCTATGAAAATAAAAAAGCCCCCCCAAAATAAAAAAAACCCCTAGCCTACAATAAACTACAAATAGCCCTTAAAAGGGCCTTTTGCGGGTCATTGCCCCAAAGAAATCAGCTCTTTACCTGCAAAAAAAAAATACAAACAACCCCCCCAACAGTAAAACCCATCAACCACACAACCAACCCCCAAATGAAAAGCTAACTAACAAAACCTAAGCTCCCCATTGCCCTGAAAAGGGCATTTGTATGTGCATTGCCCTTAAAATGGCATTTAGCTCTATTGCGGCCCAAACCCTAGCCTAAAAATAAAACCCACCCAATAAGCCCTTAAAAAATCCTAACACTAACCCCTGAAGATTCACTTACAGTTTGAAGATCCGACATCCATCCTCAACGAAGCGGCAGAAGTCCTCATCGAAGCCGCAGAAGTCTTCATCCAAGCGGCCGAAGTCTTCCCAATCACTGGTGTGATCTCCGTGAGAAAATGTTGCAAGAAGAAATCTGTAGATACAGAAGAGGGGATGGAGCGCAGCCAGGGGGACACAAACCAATCTAAATGCAGATTATAAAAATATTCCACTTTATTCATAAAAAATATAGCAAGATGTACACGTACAAACTTCACCCTCAAACATATGAGGTATGTAACAGCACGCTCGTATAGATGTCCACAAAATAGCAGAAATCCACACTTGATACTTTATGAAAGTTCCAGTGATCCCTTATCACGCTGTGCGGTTGCACAGTACACTTAGCCCACTACAGAATAACAGGGGTTTCATTGATAATAGTAAACGCTATAAACATATGGCATCTCCCCCCACAGCAACTCTGTATACAAAGTCCAGGGCCGTAGTTGTTAAGGTGCTTATATTAGAACAAACAAGCAAGGAGGAAGTAATACTGGGGCAGCGGTAGTACTGTGTTAATGCCGGCTTCAGATCCGCCGCTGCACACAGCTCACCTGTGTCCTCCGTATACAAAATGGGCGTGGATTTCTGCTATTTTGTGGACATCTATACGAGCGTGCTGTTACATACCTCATATGTTTGAGGGTGAAGTTTGTACGCGTACATCTTGCTAAATTTTTTATGAATAAAGTGGAATATTTTATAATCTGCACTTAGATTGGTTTGTGTCCCCTGGCTGCGCTCCACCCCCTCTTTTGTATCTACAGATTTCTTCTTATTATAAGATAGGGATGCATTAATATTTAATATAAAGTTAGCGGGTTGTTAGGTTTAGGGGTTAATAGGTGAATTTAGTTTATGGCGATGTGGGGGGCTGGCGGTTTAGGGGTTAATAACTTTATTTAGTTGCGGTGGGCTCCGTGAGCGGCGGGATAGGGGTTAATAACATAATGTAAGTGGCGGCGGTGTAGGGGGCGGAAGATTAGGGGTTAATAACATAATGTAGGTGGCAGCAGTGTAGGGGGCGGCGGATTAGGGGTTACTAACATAATGTAGGTGGCGGCGGGCTCCGGGAGCGGCGGTTTAGGGGTAAATAACTTTATTTAGGTTGCGCGAGGTCCGGGATCGGCGGTTTAGGGGTTAAACATTTTAGTATAATGGCGGTGTTTAGTGACAGTATACAAATAAAGCTGGGAAAAAGCAAAAGAGCAGCGAGATCGATGACTGTCAGTTAACAACAGTCTGCTGCTCATTGCCCCGTACTTGGTGCACGGCTTTTTTACAGCTTTTTTGTTAAATTTGGAGAGTGTATTCAGGTCTGCGGCAGCGATGTTAGGCGATGTCAGGCGAGGGTTTTGGTGCCGTCGAATGCAAGTAAGTTAACGGCTTGATAAGTAGGGGCCACAGAGTCAATGCAACCACATAAGATAATAGACCATAAACAGCACCATGTAGGTAATGCGCCAATAAATAGTAAAAGATATAATAGTAGCACACAATGAAGTTGAAACATGCACAATTAAAAGACCAATAACAGGTGTAAACCTTATGTAACCCACTTCAAATAATTAATAGCTTTATCAATAAATAGCTTTATTAACACCCCATGTAAGCAATGAAAAATATTTGCAAGTGGGAGGAAAAAAGGGAGGTAATTTTTACAATTTTAATTTACTATTTTTATTGGCAAAGACATAAAAAAACCTTAGGGACAAAAACACTTCATTAAAATAAAAGTATAACAATACACTTGATTAAAATTCAGGCATCCACCAACATCTCAGTGTGTATCACAGGGATAGGGGGTCCCTGAGTTTGATTACCTGGGGTGATCTCCATAGCGCTAGATCTGTGCTGTCTACAGGATATGGCACATACAAGAAAAGGAGTGACATATAATACAGAGAAAGAGCAGAACAAAGAAGAGGTTCTGAAAGGTCAGGATATAGACAGGAATTGTGACAACTGTCATATAAATACTGACATACACTGCCTGTCTTTATTATAAACATAGCTATAAAAATGTGTTAAGCCCAGACATCAAGTTCTCTAGCCCAAAGCGGCGCTGCTTTAGGATGGGCAAATGTTTTGCAACATTCGAAAATGAAACAAATTTTCACACATTCGATCGGTCGTTTCGAATTTTAAATGTTTGTACAGCATTCTAACATTCGTTTAATGTTATGGTATTTCTAATGCTTTCTTTAAATCAAATCTTCAATTCAAATTTTTCTAATAATTCAATTCGAATTATGCAATATTCAAATTCGAAAAATTTTAATTTATATATTTGTAATAGTATTTCTAATGCTCTCTTTAAATGCAATATTCAAAATAGAAACATTCAAATTGATATATTTGTATCTATTATGTATCAATTAACTAAATTCCCTACCACATGAACTATTGAACTTCTGAATAGTATTTGTTAAATTGAATCTTATATTCGAAATTTTAAATGTGGACATTCGATCTAATTATAAACATTCAAATTTGAAAGTGACATTCGAAAACTGTAAATAGCATTCCATTATAGAATTTTTAAGAATATTCGTTCTTATCAACATTCGATTATGTAAATCAAATTTCTACAATAAAATTCATTCTAACATTCGAATTTGAATATAAACACATTCACCCATCCCTAGCGCTGCTGTTCTATAAATGTTATCAAAGTCAATAACCTACAGTTTGCAGGAACAATATATGCCAGCCTAATTGTAAAACAATTGCATATGAACTATGAAAAAGATAAATAAGTACATAAATATAATTTAATAGCAAAAAAGTTTATGCAATATACTTTATAATTGTTTTTCCCTTAATGTGTTTCCATTTACTTATTATACCAGCTACAGAGTATAAAAAGGTAAAAGACATTCAGCTAGATTACGAGTTTTGAGTGGTATAGGGAAACTAACGAGCGCCACAAAAGCGTTGTTAATTCACCTCCACATAGCGTTACTATTACAAGTTTACAAAAACCCGGCTTGTGCGGGCGATATGGTGGCGTTGAGCTCCATACCT
Organism: Bombina bombina; assembly: GCF_027579735.1. Taxonomy (NCBI): domain Eukaryota; kingdom Metazoa; phylum Chordata; class Amphibia; order Anura; family Bombinatoridae; genus Bombina; species Bombina bombina. The sequence continues at coordinate 3,579 of NW_026512111.1, forward strand.
CACCCAAATACAAGTGCTGCTTTGATGTGCTTGTGCACGATTTCCCCCTAGACATCAATGGGAAAAGACGGCAAAGAAAAAGCCTACACCTGCGATCGCGGAAAAAATAGCTCCGTAACACAGCCCCATTGATGTCTAGGGGAAAGAAAAAGTTATGTTTAAACCTAACACCCTAACATAAACCCCACGTCTAAACACCCCTAATCTGCCGCCCTTGACATCGCTGCAACCTACATAATGTTATTGACCCCTAATCTGCCGCCCCCAATGTCGCCGCCACTATACTAAAGTTATTAACCCCTAAACCTCTGGCTTCCAACATCACAAACACTAAATAAATATATTAACCCCTAAACCTAACTCTAACGTAACCCTAACCCTAAGCATAACCCTAACCCTAATGTAAGCCTAAATCTAAAACTAACTCCCCTTAACGTAAATATAATTAAAATAAATCTAAATTAAACTTACAATTATTAACTAAATAATACCTATTTAAAACTAAATACTTACCTGTAAAATAAAACCTAAGCTAGCTACAATATAACTAATAGTTATATTGTACTAGCTTAGCTAGTAGGTTTTATTTTTAATTATATTTACGTTAAGGGGAGTTAGTTTTAGATTTAGGCTTACATTAGGGTTAGGGTTATGCTTAGGGTTAGGGTTACGTTAGAGTTAGGTTTAGGGGTTAATATATTTATTTAGTGTTTGTGATGTTGGAAGCCAGAGTTTAGGGGTTAATAACTTTAGTATAGTGGCGGCGACATTGGGGGGCGGCAGATTAGGGGTCAATAACATTATGTAGGTTGCAGCGATGTCAAGGGCGGCAGATTGGGGTGTTTAGACGTGGGGTTTATGTTAGGGTGTTAGGTTTAAACATAACTTTTCTTTCCCCTAGACATCAATGGGGCTGTGTTACGGAGCTATTTTTTTCCGCGATCGCAGGTGTAGGCTTTTCTTTGCCGTCTTTTCCCATTGATGTCTAGGGGAAAATCGTGCACAAGCACATCAAAGCAGCACTTGTATTTGGGTGAGGTATGGAGCTCAACGCCACCATATCGCCCGCACAAGCCGGGTTTTTTGTAAACTTGTAATAGTAACGCTATGTGGAGGTGAATTAACAACGCTTTTGTGGCGCTCGTTAGTTTCCCTATACCACTCAAAACTCGTAATCTAGCTGAATGTCTTTTACCTTTTTATACTCTGTAGCTGGTATAATAAGTAAATGGAAACACATTAAGGGAAAAACAATTATAAAGTATATTGCATAAACTTTTTTGCTATTAAATATATTTATGTACTTATTTATCTTTTTCATAGTTCATATGCAATTGTTTTACAATTAGGCTGGCATATATTGTTCCTGCAAACTGTAGGTTATTGACTTTGATAACATTTATAGAACAGCAGCGCTAGGATGGGTGAATGTGTTTATATTCAAATTCGAATGTTAGAATGAATTTTATTGTAGAAATTTGATTTACATAATCGAATGTTGATAAGAACGAATATTCTTAAAAATTCTATAATGGAATGCTATTTACAGTTTTCGAATGTCACTTTCAAATTTGAATGTTTATAATTAGATCGAATGTCCACATTTAAAATTTCGAATATAAGATTCAATTTAACAAATACTATTCAGAAGTTCAATAGTTCATGTGGTAGGGAATTTAGTTAATTGATACTTATAGATACAAATATATCAATTTGAATGTTTTCTTTTTGAATATTGCATTTAAAGAGAGCATTAGAAATACTATTACAAATATATAAATTAAAATTTTCGAATTTGAATATTGCATAATTCGAATTGAATTATTAGAAAAATTTGAATTGAAGATTTGATTTAAAGAAAGCATTAGAAATACCATAACATTAAACGAATGTTAGAATGCTGTACAAACATTTAAAATTCGAAGACGACCGATCGAATGTGTGAAAATTTGTTTCATTTTCGAATGTTGCAAAACATTTGCCCATCCTAAAGCAGCGCCGCTTTGGGCTAGAGAACTTGATGTCTGGGCTTAACACATTTTTATAGCTATGTTTATAATAAAGACAGGCAGTGTATGTCAGTATTTTATGACAGTTGTCACAATTCTCTGTCTATATCCTGACCTTTCAGAACCTCTTCTTTGTTCTGCTCTTTCTGTATTATATGTCACTCCTTTTCTTGTATGTGCCATATCCTGTAGACAGCACAGATCTAGCGCTATGGAGATCACCCCAGGTAATCAAACTCAGGGACCCCCTATCCCTGTGATACACACTGAGATGTTGGTGGATGCCTGAATTTTAATCAAGTGTATTGTTATACTTTTTTTTAATGAAGTGTTTTTGTCCCTAAGGTTTTTTTATGTCTTTGCCAATAAAAATAGTAAATTAAAATTGTAAAAATTACCTCCCTTTTTTCCTCCCACTTGCAAATATTTTTCATTGCTTACATGGGGGTGTTAATAAAGCTATTTATTGATAAAGCTATTAATTATTTGAAGTGGGTTACATAAGGTTTACACCTGTTATTGGTCTTTTAAATTGTGCATGTTTCAACTTCATTGTGTGCTACTATTATATCTTTTACTATTTATTGGCGCATTACCTACATGGTGCTGTTTTATGGTCTATTATCTTATGTGGTTGCATTGACTCTGTGGCCCCTACTTATCAAGCCGTTAACTTACTTGCATTCGACGGCACCAAAACCCTCGCCTGACATCGCCTAACATCGCTGCCGCAGACCTGAATACACTCTCCAAATTTAACAAAAAAGCTGTAAAAAAGCCGTGCACCAAGTACGGGGCAATGAGCAGCAGACTGTTGTTAACTGACAGTCATCGATCTCGCTGCTCTTTTGCTTTTTCCCAGCTTTATTTGTATACTGTCACTAAACACCGCCATTATACTAAAATGTTTAACCCCTAAACCGCCGATCCCGGACCTCGCGCAACCTAAATAAAGTTATTTACCCCTAAACGCCGCTCCCGGAGCCCGCCGCCACCTACATTATGTTAGTAACCCTAATCCGCCGCCCCTACACTGCTGCCACCTACATTATGTTATTAACCCCTAATCTTCCGCCCCCTACACCGCCGCCACTTACATTATGTTATTAACCCCTATCCGCCGCTCACGGAGCCCACCGCAACTAAATAAAGTTATTAACCCCTAAACCGCCCCCCCCACATCGCCATAAACTAAATTCACCTATTAACCCCTAAACCTAACAACCCGCTAACTTTATATTAAATATTAATGCATCCCTATCTTATAATAAGAAGAAATCTGTAGATACAAAAGAGGGGGTGGAGCGCAGCCAGGGGGACACAAACCAATCTAAGTGCAGATTATAAAAATATTCCACTTTATTCATAAAAAATTTAGCAAGATGTACGCGTACAAACTTCACCCTCAAACATATGAGGTATGTAACAGCACGCTCGTATAGATGTCCACAAAATAGCAGAAATCCACGCCCATTTTGTATACGGAGGACACAGGTGAGCTGTGTGCAGCGGCGGATCTGAAGCCGGGCATTAACACAGTACTACCGCTGCCCCAGTATTACTTCCTCCTTGCTTGTTTGTTCTAATATAAGCACCTTAACAACTACGGCCCTGGACTTTGTATACAGAGTTGCTGTGGGGGGAGATGCCATATGTTTATAGCGTTTACTATTATCAATGAAACCCCTGTTATTCTGTAGTGGGCTAAGTGTACTGTGCAACCGCACAGCGTGATAAGGGATCACTGGAACTTTCATAAAGTATCAAGTGTGGATTTCTGCTATTTTGTGGACATCTATACGAGCGTGCTGTTACATACCTCATATGTTTGAGGGTGAAGTTTGTACGTGTACATCTTGCTATATTTTTTATGAATAAAGTGGAATATTTTTATAATCTGCATTTAGATTGGTTTGTGTCCCCCTGGCTGCGCTCCATCCCTCTTCTGTATCTACAGATTTCTTCTTGCAACATTTTCTCACGGAGATCACACCAGTGATTGGGAAGACTTCGCCGCTTGGATGAGACTTCTGCGGCTTCGATGAGGACTTCTGCCGCTTCGTTGAGGATGGATGTCGGATCTTCAAACTGTAAGTGAATCTTCAGGGGTTAGTGTTAGGATTTTTTAAGGGCTTATTGGGTGGGTTTTATTTTTAGGCTAGGGTTTGGGCCGCAATAGAGCTAAATGCCATTTTAAGGGCAATGCACATACAAATGCCCTTTTCAGGGCAATGGGGAGCTTAGGTTTTGTTAGTTAGCTTTTCATTTGGGGGGTTGGTTGTGTGGTTGATGGGTTTTACTGTTGGGGGGGTTGTTTGTATTTTTTTTTTGCAGGTAAAGAGCTGATTTCTTTGGGGCAATGACCCGCAAAAGGCCCTTTTAAGGGCTATTTGTAGTTTATTGTAGGCTAGGGGTTTTTTTTATTTTGGGGGGGCTTTTTTATTTTCATAGGGCCCTTAGATTAGGTGTAATTAGTTTAAATCTTTGATAATGTCTTTTTTATTTTGTGTAACTTAGTGTTTATTTTATTTTGTAACTTAGTGTTTGTTATTTTGTGTAACTTAGTTTTTTGTAACTTTGTAATTTTTTAGTGTAGATTTAAATTATTTAAGTAGGGTTAGGTAATCTTAAGACCGCTGCTCCATAACTGGTACGCCGCCTCTGAGGCTGCGGTCTGCAATCTTCCCAATCTTATATGATCGGGTTGATTGACACCCCCTGCTAGCGGCAGATTGGCCGCAAATCTGCAGGGGGCGGCATTGCACAAGCAGTTCACCAGAACTGTTTGTGCAATTTTAAATGATGACAGCGTATGCTGTCAGTATTCAGCGATGTCTGCCGGACATGATACGCTACAGCGTATCATGTCGGACAGACAATGATAAATCGGCCCCATTATCTTGTTATTATTTGATAAAGGAGCAGCAATGCACTACTGGGAGGTAGCTAAAAGCCAATCAAAAGGTGCATATATGTGAAGCCACCAATCAATAGCATTTAAGCATACCTAGGTATACTTTTAAACAAAGGATACAAAGAGAACTAAACAAATTAGATAATAGCAATAAATTGTAAAGTTATTTAAAATTACATGATCTGTCTGAATAATGAAAGAAAAAAATTGAGCTTCATGTCTCTTTAAAGGGAGAGTATACTGTAAAACTGTTTTTTTTATTTTTTATTTTTTTATTGAGGTTATATGCAATAACAGCAAATATGCAATATACACTTACAGTAGTATGAGATATACAATGGTATGTCACATGGTAATATAAGTGGTAAGGATATACTAATATATGTGGACAATGTCATACACTGTTACACCATTAGAATATAAACCAGCATTTATATTAATAAGCATATAAACCCACTCCAACTATGTGTATACGTAAATTATACCTCATTTTCCTCTATTGGAAAAATAAAAATAAAGTGGATCCTCTCAGGTCACAAGTGATCTCTTTTGGATCATATAACGTGTATATCTCTAGTGAGAGGGAAACTAAAAACTGAAACTGAAATCATATAGGGCCACTTTTGGACCCTTGTAACTGTGTTTGCACATATGTTTAGACAAACCAGATAGGGAGGGGGCTATCAATATCTTCTATGATGAAACACACTTATAAAGAATTTAGGGGTTCAAACATGGGATCTATGTCCCATGGCTTAGCGGGTAAACTATATGGGGGGGGCCCAGGAGGATGTGATACTAATGGCAGCTGATAACTTATATATAGTTATATCTTTCACAAACATTCACGTCAACTGGAAAATGCTATGCAAACTATACCACTTGTGTAAAATATTGCCTGGAATATGTGATGCTGAACCAATATTTTGGGGTTTGGTGAGTAGTACTATTGGGCAGATGGAGTTTAGGGAGATCCATGTTAACAAGACATAGTGAACTCCAATACCCAAGCCCTATTATATGACGAAGAAGATAGAAGACCCAAATCCAGTTAGAAAAACATATCCACTACCCTCCCACCATAATAAACATATACCATACATTTAGGTAATTATACATATTATCGCATAACTAGTGTTAGTACCTGTGGCGTAACTGTGCATAATACCCGTAAGAAATAAGAACTATAAGTGCCACATAAGGTCATAAGCATAACACTCTCCTATTGTCTCATGTACAGCATCATATTCTACATATTATTTAAGCAAACTAATAGATGAATGGAAGATAAAAACACTATACTGCGAGTTCTTATAAAACTGGCCTATGGAACCGGCATATATTATTTATAACTCCAGTGGAGAAGTCAAATTATAAGGCAGGTGTAAATTGAATTGGCAGGTCACACCAGTATTTATATATATTAAACTTGTAAATGTACACTAAACAAGAAGCTCCGGCTTATTGCCATCATTAAAGCTAGTGTTTTGTTAAGGCACGTAATCCCGGCTATAACGTGTAAAACTGCTTCATTGGGGCACGCTAGGTGGTCTAGTCCCTAAATATAAGCATAGTTCAGTTTTATGCCTAGCTTTGCAGACCATACATAAGACTATTGTCTAGATACATAACAGCAAAAAATGCACATAAAATAAAATGACAGTTCTAATGACATATATAATAAGGAGAATATCTATGTTTATGTAACCTTCCTAACTCGACGGCCACGCATTTACTAGCTTACTAACTATCATTTGCATGGAGCACTCCAAATGGCCTAATAGCAAAGTCTCATATATCAGCTTGTCGGGCCTTCATGTAGAGTAAATGCTGTATACTGTCCCATATATCGTCTCTTAGTTCTTGTTATTGTGTAGACTAGCAAATAAACATACCCAAGGCTAACAGGAAAGATATCGGGCTTAAATCCTGCATGTTCCATAGCCGTCACATTATCTCTGTAATGTCTTCACCCCACACCAGCTCTGTAAAAATGTTTTTAGATTAATGTTTTCAATGACTTTTATACCAGCTGCAGAGTATAAAATGTATGGGAAATTGCATTTTCAGGGTTTTTTGTGTATATGAAATAGCTGGCCTATTATAATGGGTTTGAGTTTCGGGTAATATCATAACTCATTATGTTATAATTTTGTGTACACACACTTGCTTCCTTATCTTATATTTATCCGGAAAACCAAAGCTCAATACTTAGAGAGAACAATGGAAAATTATAATTGTATTACTTAACTATCCTGCACCTCACTGAGAGTGTAATTTCTTCTGCTGGCTGTGTTTACATAGCATGTCAATAGCTGAGACTGCAGTATACAAACTTTCAGTATAAGGGGTGATAGCACAAACTATGGCCTAGATTTGGAGTTTTGCGGCCAAAAGGGGTGCGTTAGCTACGCGTGCTTTTTTTCTGACTGCACCTTTTAAATATTGCTGGTATTTAGAGATCACAGAAGGGCTGCGTTAGGCTCCAAAAGGAGCGATAGCATATTTACCACAACTGCAACTCTCGATACCAGCGGTGCTTACGGACGCGGCCAGCTTCAAAAACGTGCTCGCGCACGATTCCCCCATAGGAAACAATGGGCAGTGTGAGCTGAAAAAAAACCTAACACCTGCAAAAAAGCAGCGTTCAGCTCTTAACGCGGCCCCATTGTTTCCTATGGGGAAACACTTCCTAAGTCTGCACCTAACACCCTAACATGTACCCCGAGTCTAAACACCCCTAACCTTACACTTATTAACCCCTATTCTGCCGACCCCGCATTACACTTTTAACCCCTAATCTGCCGCTCCGTACACCGCCACAACCTACATTATCCCTATGTACCCCTAATCTGCTGCCCTAACACCGCCGATCCCTATATTATATTTATTAACCCCTAATCTGCCCCCACAACGTCGCCGCCAGCTACCTACAATATTAACCCCTAATCTGCCGACCGCATCTCACACTACTATAATAAAGTTATTAACCCCTAATCCGCCTCACTCCCGCCTCAATAACCCTATAAGAAATAGTATTAACCCCTAATCTGCCCTCCCTAACATCGCCGACACCTAACTTCAATAATTAACCCCTAAAGCTAAGTCTAACCCTAACACTAACACCCCCCTAAGTTAAATATAATTTAAATCTAACGAAATAAATTAACTCTTATTAAATAAATTATTCCTATTTAAAGCTAAATACTTACCTGTAAAATAAACCCTAATATAGCTACAATATAAATTATAATTATATTATAGCTATTTTAGGATTAATATTTATTTTACAGGCAACTTTGTATTTATTTTAACCAGGTACAATAGCTATAAATAGTTAAGAACTATTTAATAGCTAAAATAGTTAAAATAATTACAAAATTACCTGTAAAATAAATCCTAACCTAAGTTACAATTAAACCTAACACTACACTATCAATAAATAAATTAAATAAATACCTACAATTATCTACAATTAAACCTAACATACACTATCAATAAATTAATTAATATAATACCTACAAATAAATACAATTAAATAAACTAACTAAAGTACAAAAATAAAAAAGAACTAAGTTACAAAAAATAAAAAAATATTTACAAACATTAGAAAAAATATTACACAATTTTAAACTAATTACACCTACTCTAAGCCCCCTAATAAAATAACAAAGACCCCCAAAATAAAAAAATGCCCTCCCTATTCTAAATTAAAAAGTTCAAAGCTCTTTTACCTTACCAGCCCTGAAAAGGCCATTTGCGGGGCATGCCCCAAAGAATTCAGCTCTTTTGCCTGTAAAAAAAACATACAATACCCCCCCAACATTAAACCCACCACCCACATACCCCTAATCTAACCCAAACCCCCCTTAAATAAACCTAACACTAAGCCCCTGAAGATTTTCCTACCTTATCTTCACCTTGCCAGGTTCACCGATCCGTCCTCCGAAGTCTTGATCCAAGCCTCCGAAATCTTGATCCAAGCCCAAGCGGGGGCTGAAGAGTGACGTCCATCCTCCGGCTGAAGTCTTGATCCAAGCGGGCAGAAGAGGACATCCGGACCGGCAAACATCTTCATCCAAGCTGCATCTTCTATGTTCTTCAATCCGATGACGACCGGCTGATCTTCAAGACCTCCAGCGTGGATCCATCCATCTTCACCGACGACTTCCCAACGAATGACGGTTCCTTTAAGGGACGTCATCCAAGATGGCGTCCCTCGAATTCCGATTGGCTGATAGGATTCTATCAGCCAATCGGAATTAAGGTAGGATAAATTCTGATTGGCTGATGGAATCAGCCAATCAGATTCAAGTTCAATCCGATTGGCTGATCCAATCAGCCAATCAGATTGAGCTTGCATTCTATTGGCTGTTCCGATCAGCCAATAGAATGCAAGCTCAATCTGATTGGCTGATTACATCAGCCAATCAGAATTTTCCTACCTTAATTCCGATTGGCTGATAGAATCCTATCAGCCAATCGGAATTCGAGGGACGCCATCTTGGATGACGTCCCTTAAAGGAACCGTCATTCGTCGGGAAGTCGTCGGTGAAGATGGATGGATCCGCGCTGGAGGTCTTGAAGATCAGCCGGTCGTCATCGGATTGAAGAACATAGAAGATGCGGCTTGGATGAAGATGTTTGCCGGTCCGGATGTCCTCTTCTGCCCGCTTGGATCAAGACTTTAGCCGGAGGATGGACGTCACTCTTCAGCCCCCGCTTGGGCTTGGATCAAGATTTCGGAGGCTTGGATCAAGACTTCGGTGGACAGATCGGTGAACCTGGCATGGTGAAGATAAGGTAGGAAGATCTTCAGGGGCTTAGTGTTAGGTTTATTTAAGGGGGGTTTGGGTTAGATTAGGGGTATGTGGGTGGTGGGTTGTCATGTTGGGGGGTATTGTATGGTCAGGCAAAAGAGCTGAATTATTTGGGGCATGCCCCGCAAATGGCCCTTTTCAGGGCTGGTAAGGTAAAAGAGCTTTGAACTTTTTTAATTTAGAATAGGGTAGGGCATTTTTTTATTTTGGGGTCTTTGTTATTTTATTAGGGGGCTTAGAGTAGGTGTAATTAGTTTAAAATTGTTGTAATATTTTTCTAATGTTTGTAAATATTTTTTTATTTTTTGTAACTTAGTTCTTTTTTATTTTTTGTACTTTAGTTAGTTTATTTAATTGTAGTTATTTGTTGGTATTGTATTTATTTATTGATAGTGTAGTGTTAGGTTTAATTGTAACTTAGGTTAGGATTTATTTTACAGGTAATTTGTAATTATTTTAACTAGGTAACTATTAAATAGTTCTTAACTATTTAATAGCTATTGTACCTGGTTAAAATAAATACAAAGTTGCCTGTAAAATAAATATTAATCCTAAATAGCTACAATATAATTATAATTTATATTGTAGCTATATTAGGGTTTATTTTACAGGTAAGTATTTAGATTTAAATAGGATTAATTTATTTAATAAGAGTTAATGTATTTCGTTAGAATAAAATTATATTTAATTTAGGGGGGTGTTAGGGTTAGAATTAGCTTTAGGGGTTAAAAAATTTATTAGAGTAGCGGTGAGCTCCGGTCGGCAGATTAGGGGTTAATACTTGAAGTTAGGTGTCGGCGATGTTAGGGAGGGCAGATTAGGAGTTAATACTATTTATTATAGGGTAATTGAGGCGGGAGTGAGGCGGATTAGGGGTTAATACATTTATTATAGTAGCGGCGAGATCCGGTCGGCAGATTAGGGGTTAATAATTGTAGGTAGGTGGAGGTGACGTTGGGGCGGCAGATTAGGGGTTAATAAATATAATATAGGGGTCGGCGATGTTAGGGGCAGCAGATTAGTGGTACATAGGGATAACGTAGCTGGCGGCGGTGTACGGAGCGGCAGATTAGGGGTTAAAAAAATTTAATAGAGTGGCGGCGATGTGGGGGGACCTCGGTTTAGGGGTACATAGGTAGTTTATGGGTGTTATGGTACTTTAGAGCACAGTAGTTAAGAGCTTTATGAACCGGCGTTAGCCCAAAAAGCTCTTAACTACTGACTTTTTTCTGCGGCTGGAGTTTTGTCGTTAGATTTCTAACGCTCACTTCAGCCAAGACTCTAAATACTGGCGTTAGAAAGATCCCATTGAAAAGATAGGATACGCAAATGGCGTAGGGGGATCTGCGGTATGGAAAAGTCGCGGCTGCAAAGTGAGCGTTAGACCCTTTCCTGACTGACTCCAAATACCAGCGGTAGCCCAAAACCAGCGTAGGAGCCTCTAACGCTGGATTTGACGGCTACCGCCCAACTCTAAATCTAGCCGTAAATCAGCTATTTTAAATCTGGAAATAAGGGTAAAGGAGCTACTTGTAAACAATTTAAATGGATCTTTGGGAACAATTTAAAGGAGAGAAAATTGTTGGTGAACTGTCCCTTTAAGCTTTCAGTCCAAGCACAGCTAATTTGGCCTTTATTTGCTATAAATTACTTACGGCTAGATTTAGAGTTGGGCGGTAGCCGTCAAAACCAGCGTTAGAGGCTCCTAACGCTGGTTTTGGGCTACCGCTGGTATTTGGAGTCAGTCAGGAAAGGGTCTAACGCTCACTTTGCAGACGCGACTTTTCCATACCGCAGATCCCCCTACGCCATTTGCGTATCCTATCTTTTCAATGGGATCTTTCTAACGCCAGTATTTAGAGTCTTGGCTGAAGTGAGCGTTAGAAATCTAACGAAAAAACTCCAGCCGCAGAAAAAAGTCAGTAGTTAAGAGCTTTTTGGGCTAACGCTGGTTCATAAAGCTCTTAACTACTGTGCTCTAAAGTACACTAACATCCATAAACTACCTATGTACCCCTAAACCGAGGTCCCCCCACATCGCCGCCACTCTATTAAAATTTTTTAACCCCTAATCTGCCGCTCCGTACACCGCCGCCAGCTACGTTATCCCTATGTACCCCTAATCTGCTGCCCCTAACATCGCCGACCCCTATATTATATTTATTAACCCCTAATCTGCCGCCCCCAACGTCGCCTCCACCTACCTACACTTATTAACCCCTAATCTGCCGACCGGATCTCGCCGCTACTATAATAAATGTATTAACCCCTAATCCGCCTCACTCCGCCTCAATAACCCTATAATAAATATTAACCCCTAATCTGCCCTCCCTAACATCGCCGACACCTAACTTCAAGTATTAACCGTAATCTGCCGACCGGAGCTCACCGCTACTCTAATAATTTTTAACCCCTAAAGCTAATTCTAACCCTAAACCTAACACCCCCCTAAGTTAAATATAATTTTATTCTAACGAAATAAATTAACTCTTATTAAATAAATTAATCCTATTTAAATCTAAATACTTACCTGTAAAATAAACCCTAATATAGCTACAATATAAATTATAATTATATTGTAGCTATTTTAGGATTAATATTTATTTTACAGGCAACTTTGTATTTATTTTAACCAGGTACAATAGCTATTAAATAGTTAAGAACTATTTAATAGTTACCTAGTTAAAATAATTACAAATTACCTGTAAAATAAATCCTAACCTAAGTTACAATTAAACCTAACACTACACTATCAATAAATAAATTAAATACAATACCTACAATAACTACAATTAAATAAACTAACTAAAGTACAAAAAATAAAAAAGAACTAAGTTACAAAAAATAAAAAAATATTTACAAACATTAGAAAAATATTACAAAATTTTAAACTAATTACACCTACTCTAAGCCCCCTAATAAAATAACAAAGACCCCCAAAATAAAAAAATGCCCTACCCTATTCTAAATTAAAAAGTTCAAAGCTCTTTTACCTTACCAGCCCTGAAAAGGGCCATTTGCGGGGCATGCCCCAAATAATTCAGCTCTTTTGCCTGTAAAAAAACATACAATACCCCCCCAACATTACAACCCACACCCACATACCCTAATCTAACCCAAACCCCCCTTAAATAAACCTAACACTAAGCCCCTGAAGATCTTCCTACCTTATCTTCACCACCAGGTTCACCGATCCGTCCACCGAAGTCTTGATCCAAGCCTCCGAAATCTTGATCCAAGCCCAAGCGGGGGCTGAAGAGTGACGTCCATCCTCCGGCTGAAGTCTTGATCCAAGCGGGCAGAAGAGGACATCCGGACCGGCAAACATCTTCATCCAAGCTGCATCTTCTATGTTCTTCAATCCGATGACGACCGGCTGATCTTCAAGACCTCCAGCGCGGATCCATCCATCTTCACCGACGACTTCCAGACGAATGACGGTTCCTTTAAGGGACGTCATCCAAGATGGCGTCCCTCGAATTCCGATTGGCTGATAGGATTCTATCAGCAATCGGAATTAAGGTAGGAAAATTCTGATTGGCTGATGGAATCAGCCAATCAGATTGATCTCGCATTCTATTGGCTGATCGGAACAGCCAATAGAATGCAAGCTCAATCTATTGGCTGATTGGATCAGCCAATCGGATTGAACTTGAATCTGATTGGCTGATTCCATCAGCCAATCAGAATTTTCCTACCTTAATTCCGATTGGCTGATAGAATCCTATCAGCCAATCGGAATTCGAGGGACGCCATCTTGGATGACGTCCCTTAAAGGAACCGTCATTCGTCGGGAAGTCGTCGGTGAAGATGGATGGATCCGCGCTGGAGGTCTTGAAGATCAGCCGGTCGTCATCGGATTGAAGAACATAGAAGATGCGGCTTGATGAAGATGTTTGCCGGTCCGATGTCCTCTTCTGCCCGCTTGGATCAAGACTTCAGCCGGAGATGGACGTCACTCTTCAGCCCCCGCTTGGGCTTGGATCAAGATTCGGAGGCTTGGATCAAGACTTCGGAGGACGGATCGGTGAACCTGGCAAGGTGAAGATAAGGTAGGAAAATCTTCAGGGGCTTAGTGTTAGGTTTATTTAAGGGGGGTTTGGGTTAGATTAGGGGTATGTGGGTGGTGGTTGTAATGTTGGGGGGGGTATTGTATGTTTTTTTTACAGGCAAAAGAGCTGAATTATTTGGGGCATGCCCCGCAAATGGCCCTTTTCAGGGCTGGTAAGGTAAAAGAGCTTTGAACTTTTTAATTTAGGAATAGGGGTAGGGCATTTTTTTATTTTGGGGGTCTTGTTATTTCATTAGGGGGGCTAGAGTAGGTGTAATTAGTTTAAAATTGTTGTAATATTTTCTAATGTTTGTAAATATTTTTTTATTTTTTGTAACTTAGTTGCTTTTTTATTTTTTGTACTTTAAGTAGTTTATTTAATTGTAGTTATTTGTAGTATTGTATGTAATTAATTTATGATAGTGTTTGGTTTAATTGTAGATACTTGTAAGGTAGTTTATTTAATTTATTTATTGATAGTGTAGTGTTAGGTTTAATTGTAACTTAGGTTAGGGATTTATTTTACAGGTAATTTTGTTATTATTTTAACTATTTTAGCTATTAAATAGTTCATAACCTATTTAATAGCTATTGTACCTGGTTAAAATAAATACAAAGTATGCTGTAAAATAAATATTAATCCAAAAATAGCTACAATATAATTATAATTTATATTGTAGCTATGTTAGGGTTTATTTTACAGGTAAGTATTTAGCTTTAAAATAGGAATAATTATTTAATAAAGAGTTAATTTATTTCGTTAGATTTAAATTATATTTACTTAGGGGGGTGTTAGTGTTTAGGTTTAGACTTAGCTTTAGGGGTTAATACATTTATTATAGTAGCCGGCGAGCTCCGGTCAGCAGATTAGGGGTTAATAATTGAAGTTAGGTGTCGGCGATGTTAGGGAGGGCAATCGGAATTCGAGGGACGCCATCTTGGATGACGACCCTTAAAGGAACCGTCCTTCGTCGGGAAGTCATCGGCTGAAGATGGACTGGAATCGCCGCTGGAGGTCTTGAAGATCAGCCGGTCCGTCCATCTGATGAAGAACATAGAAGATGCGGCTTGAATGAAGATGTTTGCCGGTCCAGATGTCCTCTTCTGCCCGCTTGGATCAAGACTTCAGCCGGAGGATGGGAAACGTCACTCTTCAGCCCCCCGCTTGGGCTTGGATCAAGATTCCGGAGGGCATTGGATCAAGACTTCGGAGGACGGGATCGGTGAACCTGGGCAAGGTGAAGATAAGGTAGGAAAAATCTTCAGGGGCTAGTGTTAGGTTTATTTAAGGGGGGTTTGGGTTAGATTAGGGGTATGTGGGTGGTCGGTTGTAATGTTGGGGGGGGTATTGTATGTTTTTTTTTACAGGCAAAAGAGCTGAATTTATTTGGCGGCATGCCCCGCAAATGGCCCTTTTCAGGGCTGGTAAGGTAAAAGAGCTGTTGAACTTTTTTAATTTAGAATAGGGTAGGGCATTTTTTTCATTTGGGGGTCTTTGTTATTTCATTAGGGGGCTTAGAGTAGGTGTAATTAGTTTAAAATTGTTGTAATATTTTTCTAATGTTTGTAAATATTTTTTTTATTTTTGTAACTTAGTTCTTTTTTATTTTTTGTACTTTAGTTAGTTTATTTAATTGTAGTTATTTGTAGGTATTGTATGTAATTAATTTATTGATGTGTAGTGTTAGGTTTAATTGTAGATAATTGTAGGTAGTTTTATTTAATTTATTTATTGGTAGTGTAGTGTTAAGTTTAATTGTAACTTAGGTTAGGATTTATTTTACAGGTAACTTTTGTTATTATTTTAACTATTTTAGCTATTAAATAGTTCATAACTAATTAATAGCTATTGTACCTGGTAAAAATAAATACAAAGTTGCCTGTAAAAATAAATATTAATCCTAAAATAGGCTACAATATAATTATAATTTATATTGTAGCTATATTAGGGTTTATTTTACAGGTAAGTATTTAGCTTTAAATAGGAATAATTTATTTAAGATAGAGTTAATTTATTCGTTAGATTTAAATTATATTTAATTTAGGGGGGGTGTTAGTGTTAGGTTTAGACTTAGCTTTAGGGGTTAATACATTTATTATAGTACGGGCGAGCTACCCCGGTCGGCAGATTAGGGGTTAATAATTGAAGTTAGCGTGTCGGCGATGTTAGGGAGGGCCAGATTAGGGGTAAATACTATTTCTTATAGGGTTATTGAGGCGGGAGTAAGGCGGATTAGGGTTTAATAAACTTTATTATAGTAGCGATGAGATGCGGTCCGGCAGATTAGGGTTAATTATTGTAGGTAGCTGGCGGCGACATTGTGGGGGGGCAGGATTAGGGGTTAATAAATATAATATAGGGGTCGGCCGGTGTTAGGGGCAGCAGATTAAGGGTACATAGGGATAATGTAGGTTGCGGCGGTGTACGGAGCGGGCAGATTAGGGGTTAAAAGTGTAATGCAGGGGTCAGCGATAGCGGGGTAGGCAGAATAGGGGTTAATAAGTGTAAGGTTAGGGGTTGTTTAGACTCGGGGTACATGTTAGGGTGTTAGGTGCTGACTTAGGAAGTGTTTCCCCCATAGGAAACAATGGGCCGTGTTAGGAGCTGAACGCTGCTTTTTTGCAGGTGTTTTTTTCAGCTCAAACTGCCCCATTGTTTCCTATGGGGGAATCGTGCACGAGCACGTTTTTGAAGCTGGCCGCGGTCCGTAAGCACCACCGCTGGTATCGGGGAGAGTATGCAGTTGCGGTAAATATGCTATACGCTCCTTTTTTGGAGCCTAACGCAGCCCTTCTGTGAACTCTAAATACCAGCGGTATTTAAAAGGTGCGGCCAGAAAAAAGCACGCGTAGCTAACGCACCCCTTTGGCCGCAAAACTCCAAATCTAGGGCCTTGGAAACCTAGAAATATGAGGTATTTTTCTACACTAGTTTTGTATAAATTATTATAAATAAAACTACAAGAAAGTTTTTTTAAATTTTTTTCCCTTTTTTTTAAATATGAAATTCCTATTTATTGTTATTTTATGTACCCAAAGAGGGGTACACAAGAAATGCCTGTTTGTTCTGTTAAAGGGGATATGAAACCCCAAAAAAAATTCTTCCATGATTCAGATAGAGCACGCAATTTTAAACAATGTTATAATTTACTTCTATTAGCAATTTGTCTTTGTTCTCTTGGTATCTTTTGTTGAAAAGTGTGGTGCATGCTAAGGAGTCGGCCCATTTCTGGAACATTATATGGCAGCAGTTTTGCGAAGAATGTTATCCATTTGCAAGAGGTGGAAGCACAATTTACCTGCCATGTGGTGCTCCAGATGTCCAACCTAGGTATCTCTTCAACAGTAAATTGGAAACTTTTTTTTAACATGATATGCTCTGTCTGAATCACAAAGATTGGGTTTCCATATCCCTTTAAAAAAACAAGATAGCAGATTATAATGGTGCAAGCAATACAGAGGTAAGATCCCTAGTCTGCCTCTATTCATTTAAGAACAGAAACTGGGAAAACCCATTGTCATTAAGGGGTTTAAAACAGCTAGCTATGTGCCTGCAATATTTCTTGATCGGCTAAGCAGGTAGCATCTTTCTGCTCTTTTCTGTATGATCTGTATTAATCTTCAAGCATTTCCTTCTGTTTTGTAAGGTTTTATGTTAATCATACAGCCCAAGAAAAATAGTCAAAACTGGACTATAGGCTGGTCTCTGTGAAAGAGGCAAAAGAAGAAAATACTAGAAGGATCTCTGAACACAACTACAGGCTATTAACCCTATCAGCACCTAAACAATATATATATATATATGTGTGTGTGTCTGTGTGTTTATATAAATATATAAGTGTGTGTGTATTGTGTATATATATATATATATTATGTGTATATATATATAGATATATATATATATGATATACTGTATATGTGTGTGTTGTACATATATATTATATATATACTGTGTGTGTGTGTGTATATATACTTATACATGTGTGTGTGTATATATATATATATATATAAATATATATATATAATATATAAATCTATATATATGTGTGTGTGGTCTGTGTATATATATATATATATATATATATAAGGCATCATAATCTGTGCTGGCTAATATAGTCTTTGGGGTTCAGTTGAATCACTTTTCTGTTTGTTTCATATATATATATATATATATATATATAATATATATCGTATACAATGGTATTTAGCTTTTATCTTTAAGATAATTAAAATAGGGTAAAGCAAATATAAAGAGAAAACTAAACTTTGGTAGAAAAAAGGGGAGGTTAGAGGAGACGGGGAAAGAGGAGTGGAGGGAAGGAGGGAAAGGAGATAGATGAAAAAAGAGAAAAGCAAAGGAAGAGATTGATAGATAGTGAGTGGAGGAGGGGGATGAAAGTGTGGAAAAGAGAGGAGGAAAAAATAAGTTTGAGAAAGGAGGAGGAGGAGACAGAAGGGGAAGGGAAGACCGAGCCTCAGAGTGAGTTTTCATTACAGAGGGGGGAAATCTTTGTGCTTCAAGATTCCCTGCAATATGGATTCAAAACTCTGTATCTGAGGAAGATCAGTCCTGCAGAACGGTGAGTCTGGCTGTTGTTTCTCTCTTCTGTATAGGTGGACATAGGGAGCAGTGGAATGCACACACTGTACTGCACAAAAGGATTATTTTACACAAATGAGAAATCTGAATATTGGAGACACCCTCTGCTCAACGTGTTGCTTCTGACTCTGCATGTGTGCATTAGGCTGTCTGCCAGAGACCATAAGACTGGCAGGACAAACAGACCTTGCCAAGTTTACATGGTCTGCTGTACTGAAGGGTTGTTACTTCATCAACCTCTAAAAAAAATCTAACTTCTTACACATCTTTTACATTTACCTTCTCTCCCATAGTGATTATACCTATGCACATTGTTACACAACCTTGTGTCCCTGCTTACTTGAAGTATCTTCAGAATTGAGTCTCTTTTAATTGTAGTGGTTAAAAGACATGTGCATTTTACTATGTATTGAATACTGACTCCAGACTTTTGTAAAGGTAAAGGGCGAAAGGTGAAGACCCCCTACTTTGTTTTATGTTGCAGGCAATTCTGTTTGTTATCTGCATGGTGCAGTTCATATACACAGT
>NW_026512111.1:27500-58231 GCF_027579735.1 Bombina bombina
GCACATTGTGCAAAGATGCCACAAATTCATTTCACACCTGACCCGAGAGAATAAACAGAAAGGAAGATTCATTTACAAAAATAAAATGAATCTTCAATATGAAATGACAAGTTATACGGTGAGAGAAAACGTATTAGCCTTGGGCATGTGATCAACACAACAGCTTTGCACTAATAATAACCCTTATTATAACTGTGAGGGTTTCACTCCTGGGTAGCCTCATAACATAACTTAATATGTTCTTATTGTTAGATGAGTTATAGGGATATTAAATTTAACTGGTAATTTCATGTAAAATATTTACTTATTAGTGTTAAAAAAAATTATAATCTAGTTTTAATGATTCAGATAGCACATAAACTTTTAAATAACTTTCTAATTTACTTCTATTATCAAATGTTCTTCATTTTCATGCTATCTTGTGTTGAAAAACAGGGATATAAACTCAGGAGTGTGTGGAACACTATTTGGCAGCAGTTTTGCAAGAATGTTATCAAATTGCAAGAGCAATCTATAGTTCTATAGGTTCTAGCAATCTGTAATTCATAGGTCCTAGCACACTGTATTTTCATAGGTCCTAACACACTGTATTTCATAGGTCCTAGCACACTGTATTTCTATAGGTCCTAGCACACTGTATTTCTATAGGTCCTAGCAATCTATAGTTCTATAGGTTCTAGCAATCTGTAATTCATAGGTCCTAGCACACTGTATTTCATAGGTCCTAGCACACTGTATTTCATAGGTCCTAACACACTGTATTTCATAGGTCCTAGCACACTGTATTGCATAGGTCCTAGCACACTGTATTTCATAGGTCCTAGCACACTGTATTTCATAGGTCCTAGCAATCTATAATTCTATAGGTTCTAGCATACTGTTATTCATAGGTCCTAGCAATCTATAATTCTATAGGTTCTAGCATACTGTAATTCATAGGTTCTAGCACACTGTATTTCAAAGACACACTGGAGCTTACCTCAACAACAAAAATCAGTTTTAAGAATAACTGAAGTCAGGGTTCCTGATGTCTACATTTTCTTATTGGCAGGAGATTTGTGTCCAAGTTTAGAACATGAAGGCCTCATCGCAGGTGATGGAAGCATTAACACCACAGGTACGTCTAAAGCAGAACAAAACCACTAAATATTATTGTGCCGCTGTATTTATATATTGGCAACTCATGCTTTGGCTTGTAGGACATTGTTATGTTTTTGCTGTAATTGTCTACCGATTTTCTGTCTCCTATTTTATTATAACACTGAATTATTTTCTTCTTTCTTATACCTAAACATTGTACTTCAGCTCCGTATTCCCTTCTGTGTTTCATTTTCTCATATCATTTTTTTTCCACATTCTCTATAAGAGGCAGAACAGCTTATTTTATAGGTGCCTGAAAAAGTGTCACATTGTGATCTATGCAACAATACAAGGGAGAGCGCTCTCTAGTAGACAACAATCTTATTATGCGCCTGCAGCTCACCGACAACAGTATGTTTTACTCCTGCTGTAGATCATTATCTGGGGAAGTTTATGCCACTTGGCACAGATTTTGATGCCAAGAAATAGGTAATAAGATGTCAGGGAACGGTAAGAAATCTGCTACATTTGTGTAAATATATCAGCTGCAATTTATATATTGTACAATAGCAGTTGTCAAGAGCTAGACAAAATATTGCACCATAATAGAGAGAATTCACACACAAATAAAATACAGAGAAATGCAGCTTCATGTCTAATGGCTTTAAATTCAATGGTACACAATAAGTTAAAAAGAAGGAATTACCAATAACCTTAAATAATAATAAGAAAATAACAGACAAAAAAATATGTAATCAAATAATAATGACCCAGCCATTCCCAACACTTGTCAGAAGGATGAGTTAAAGGTACATTAAACTGTTGGATATAACTTCAACAGGATGGTTACTGTTCACCAAGCTATTGTTTTTCCTCCTGTTCGTGCAGCTGTTTTCAGAGTAATTCTCTTATTTAACCCTTTTTAAGATTGCCACCTTTAGTTCAGGCCAAACATAAACACTCTTGTGCCTTGTCACATAGATATTTGCACTCACACCCTCTCTATCTGACACCCACTCTCACACCCACTCACGCTCACAAACACACACATACTCTTACACACACAGACACTCACTCTTTCATACACCGACTCACACACACACAAAGACACTGACAAACACACAGACACACACACACTCTCATGCCACAGCTAAGCATCCTGTAGGAGCCATCACTCTGTAACAAGAACATAATTAGTATAGTACTGCTAGGCAGCGTTTATTTGCACCATATTTACCACCAAAGTCAGACATTTGCATGTCCGGGTGTGACTAAGCTTTAAACCCAGATTCCACTTGAAGCTTACTTATTTTTGCTCCTGGCTTTTCACAGCTGTATTGTTTTTTTTGGGTAGCACACATATAACAGACAGAAGGAAAAACAACAGTATGGTGAGTAGTGAACAGTGTTCCCTCTAAGGCCAGCTTTGTGAGCAACCCAGCAGTGAAACAGTTAATTAGAGCAATTAACAAACACTACACAATGCAGACTGCAAGCTGTGGTTCCCTTATTAACTGTTTGACTGCTGGGCTGCTTACAAAACTAGCCTTAGAGGAAACATTGGTAGTGACCAATGCAGCAGCAGTTTAATGTCCCCATAAAAGCTACTCAACAAACCTTCTGACAAGAGAATGTCCATATCCTGCTTTGTAAAGTAAAAAAAGCTTTAAAATGTAGCAGACATAACAAATTGCATGTGGTGGCTATTCTGGAAAAGATAAAAGAAAACAAGCTTGCTGATTTACTTTCTGTTTAGCTAAACCATGCTTAATTGAAAATGTAGAAATGGAAAGAATCCACTGAATAGGTCCTTATAAGGAACACAACAGGAAAGACTGAGATAAGTAATTCTGTGTATTGTTACTGATAACAAGCTTCATCTCTAGGAAGCTGATCCCAAACAGTGGAACATCGTTACTTGGGGGCATAAACTGTTGCATATTTGAAGTAGAAAAAAACATTTACTTAAATGAGGCTTCTAAGTACATTCAATGAGATTAAAATAATGGTAAAGTTTCAAATTCGTATAATCAGATGCAGAATGGGAACAATATTTTACTTGGACTTTAATTCATCCAATCGTTCTCCAAACTGTTCTTAAATCAGGTCACACCAAAAATTGTGCCGTATGGCTAGCGCGCCGATAGTTGAACAGTTCAAAGTTAGCTCATAAAAATAAAATACTTTTGAAGTGGGTGGCCAGAGTGTGGGGTTATTAGAATCTCATCGCTATATTTAAATTTTAGTTATAGCGTATCTTTCATTAGAATGGATGAAATAAAGTCCACCTAAAATATCCTTTCCATTCCGGATCTGATTATACGAATTGGAAACTTTACCATCACTTTAATAATTAATTAGATTTGAAGGCTTGGTACATGTAGCCAATCAATTGTTAAACTTTAGGTGTTACAGTTTCTGTAACAGAATTTACTTCCTTGGTGCCTCACAGCCTCTCTAAAACACCTGCGCTCCATCTCTTTTTCCTTTTTTCTGATTAATCCCATGTCTATCACATATAAAGTGGATGTAAATACTTTTGCTGTAGGTCCAGTATAAATATTAAAGGTACAGTTAGTCTCTGATTAGAAATAGGGGGTAGTGTGTGTGGTTTATTGAATTATATTGGCTGCCGGGCTACACCTGTGTTTTTCTCTAGTTCATCATTAATACTGTGGGGCATATTTATGACTGTGCGAGTGGACATGATACAATATAGCGGATCATGTCCGCTGCACATCGATAAATGCCGACAGCATACGCTCTCTGCATTTATCATTGCATCAGCAGTTCTTGTGAACTGCTTGTGCAATGCCGACCCCTGCAGATTCGCAGCCAATCGGCCGCTAGCAGGGGGTGTCTGGCAATTTCTGTCCGCGGCCTCAGAGCAGGCATACAGGTTATGGAGCAGCGGTCTTTAGACCGCTGCTTCATAACTTCTGTTTCTGGCGAGCCTCCAGGAGCTTGATAAATATGTCCCTTTATGTTATATGCTGATCTGTAAATTCAGCTAACATTTTCACTTTCTTAGGACCTGACACTGTAAAATGTTAACATCATATAGTGCAGTGTGAAAACTAAAGATTCTGGGCTAGATTTCAAGTAGAGCGCAATTTTAAACTGTGCCCGTTAACGGGCAAATTTGCCCCTTTATGGGCGCACGCTAAATAACCAGCTATTACAAGTGGCTGGTTAATGCTGTCGCAAGTTCGCGGTAGCACTTTGTCACCCAATTTCCACCCAAATAAAGTGTACAGTTAATTTCTAAAAAAAAGGGTGCAGTAATGTTGCACTTTACTTTTAATACCAGTGCACATTTGCTGAGTGTATTACTAAGTGGAGCACAAATATCGCGCATACGATATCGTGCAACTTTGCGCTTTACTCGTAATCTAGCCCTCTATCTTATTTTGCACACCACAATTAGCATTCTTAATGAGATACACTCAAAGGAAATAAAATTGACCCACATGTACTCTCACTAAAAATCCCAAATGCACTACTCCCAGAATAACCAAGCATTCATTTGGGGGGGATGGCATTATGACCCTCTGTCTCCCCCCTTAGCTAGAACTATACTACTAAAACATGGTAGTATTAGAATTGCTCATTACCTAGTAAACTCATTTGCAAATTTATTTTAAATAATATACAAGGGCTATATATCTTTGGAAATACAATCATTATTGGTTTTATGAACACTAAACACTTTGAGATTGTAATATAAAATTTATAATTCAAATTATGCTATCAAAATGACCTTGGCAAGCCTTGCCTGCTCTAGTAACAAGTTTGGATTGGCTCCTCCAAATCAGGCAAGTGGTGTTGGGTAACGTTTGGGAACTAAAAAACAATTTCATTGTACAAAGTGTCAATACATTCAGATAGTTTCTACAGACATTTTGCATGTTAATTCTTGAAATAATAAAGAAAATACTTGTAAGTACAGGGTGTTTTATCTTTATTTAAGATCTATAGCTATAAAAATCATTGTGGTTCAAGAGAATGTATCTGTAATGCTGGTATTTAAAATTGATAAAGGAATGAAAGAAGGGCCACCATTAGCATTCATGTGGCCCTGGGCAAGACACATATGTGGCGCTCCTCAGCTCCTCTATCCCCCTTTCCATGTATACCCCACCCCTGTTCCAACATTCACTGTGTCCTATATAAAGATTAAACACTATATACTATATACTATACCCCAATACCATAAACACTTTTTTTATAAACTACTCCTTCTCATACCCTCAATATTATTTGGGTCCCCCTTGCCAAAACTATAGAGGAGGCCTCTGCACATGCATGCAGCTCTGGAACTTATTCACTACATTTGTGACTTCTTTTTACACTCCAGGATTCAATCTCATCCGGCGGTTCTCCCTTCAGAAGACGAGTTTAGTAAAGAAAATTCGGAACCCTAAAGGCCCTATGATTATGAGGCTTGGAGGAGCCAGGCTGGTACAACCAACAGCGTGAGTACTGAAATATGGAAGGAATTATGCAGTGAGCAATTAATGCATTGAACATTAGACAGGATTTGCAAAAATGCATTGACATAGGACTTAACGACTGAAGCAGATTTTGACCCAATATATAATTTTTTTTTGTCTTCATTTTTTGAAATCTTATTCCACTCATGCCATTCATGGGTGATATGCTACCTTTTGTAATTTATATTCTCAAGGAGTACACCCTGAGGGATGCTATTTGAGAGTCTTGTAAAAATTATTCCTAATCTTGGAAAGTGAGCCTCAGGCACAGTATCAACCCAGGCAACCAGCCAACTCATTACGCAATAGAGAGCTGCAAGCTTATATTTTTTTTTATTCCTGGCACTACTCCCAGACTGCTCTGGGTTGGATGGATGTGTAGGCCTGCTTTATGAAATCACTGCCTGTTTTTCAACCGAGCATAGTCATTAACAGGACATCCCTTACAAATGTGTTGATATTGTACATACTAAGCAACAAGTATTACCAGAATAAATCTACACATTTCTGTTATTTAGAACTTTTATAGCATAAATACTATAAATGATCTATCTTCTCCTGTAGTTGCAAATATAATTAACTTTGCCTTAATGTAGACTTGCATTAAAGGGACACTCAGGTCAAATTAAATTTTCATGATTCAGATACAGCATGTCATTTTAAACAACTTTCCAATTAACTTCCATTAAAAAAAATGTGCACAGACTTTTCATATTTACACTTTTTGAGTCACCAGCTCCTACTGAGCATGTGCAAGAATACACAGACTATACGTATATGCATTTGTGATTGGCTGATGGCTGTCACATGGTACAGGGGGAGTGGAAATATACATAACTTTGAAATTTGTTAGAAAAAAATCTAATACTCATTTGAAATTCAGAGTAAATGCTATTGTATTGTCTTGTTATCTTGCATTTGTTGATTATGCAAATATACTGTGTTTACTGGTTCTTTAATTACTAACATATGCTACTCATATTCTTTTAAAAATTACATCATCTTCTTTCCTTTGCTCATTCCATTTTAGCCAGATTAAAGGACCAGTAAATACAGTAGATTTGCATAATCAACAAATGGGTCATAACAAGACAATACAATAGCATTTAGTTTGAACTTCAAATGAGTAGTAGATTTGTCTATTAGTAGTTATGTCTATTTCCACTCCCACTGTACCATGTGACAGCCATCAGCCAATCACAAATGCATATACATATATTCTGTGATTCTTGAACATGCTCAGTAGGAGCTGGTGACTCAAAAAGTAAAACTTTAAAAAACATTTCACATTTTGTTAATGCTCTATAACTTGTCTGCTCTGAGGCCACGGACAGAAATGAACCTGGTTGAATATGATCGGGTTGATTGACACCCCCTGCTAGCGTCTGATTGGCCGTGAATATGCAGGGGGCGGCATTGCACCAGCAATTCACAAGAACTGCTGGTGCAATGATAAATGCCGACAGCGTATAATGTCAGCATTTATCGATGTGCGGCTGAGATGATACGCTACATTGTATCATGTCCACTGGCACATTAATAAATATACCCCTTTCTGTTTATGTCCAACATCTCAGTCTTTATTCAGTACCTTAATTACCAACAATGGGCCAGATTACAAGTGGCGTGCTAATGATAGCACAGGACGATAACATTGCATGTGATTTGATATTACGAGTCCATGGTGAAGCTTGTTAACCAGAGAAGGGTTAGCATGCCCGATTTCACTCAAGGGCAACCTATACATTCAATGAATATTGTGAACGCGCTAACTATCTATCTATCTATCTCTGGGGTCAATTTATTATTGGCCGAATTGGGCCAATTCACCCTGTTTCCGTGCGAGCCTTTAGGCTCGCCGGAAACAGGAGTTAAAAAGCAGCGGTCTATAGACCGCCGCTCTTTAACTCATTTGTCACCTCTGAGGCTGCGTACAGCAATTCGCACCGATCCTATACGATTGGGCTGATTGACACCCCCTAGAACTGCTTCTGCAATGCTGAATACGGACAGCGTATGCTGTCTGCATTCAGCGATGTCTGGCAGACATGATACGCTACAGTGTATCATGCCCGCCAGACTTTAATAAATGGATCCCTATATATCTATCATCTATCTATATGACTAAATATGTGTATACATGTGTATTTATGTGTTTATATGTGTAAAAATATATGTGCACATATACATACATATATATGCACACATAAACATATAAATACACATGTAAACACATATATAGACATATATATATATATATATATATACACACTTTTGAGCCCTTCCCAGTCCAATAATTTTTAATGTATTTTAATGTGTTTTTTAATGGAAAAACTTGAAATTCCTATGTTCTTTAGCCTAAGAATGTCACTATTTAACAGATCCATCATTACGGTGGACATATGCAAAATTATATACAAACCCAGTTATACATAGTGCATGTGACCAGTTTATAACTTTTGACAACCGTTTTTCTAAAATACTAACCAAAGACCAATTTTGACTTTTGCTTCAGGCATCACTAATATTGTGGGCAGACAACTGAATGCATTTTCCACAATTATATTAAAAATATTTGCTTAATGTAAGGTATTTGCATGCATTTAACAATAATATTGACATCTTTATCACTGCACTAGGAACATCATGGCTTCTTTCACTTATTCTCGCCTAGATCACGAGTCTTGCGTTAGCCTTAAAAAGCAGCGTTGAGAGGTCCCAACGCTGCTTTTTAATGCCCTCTGGTATTACGAGTCTGACAGGTACAGGTGTACCGCTCACTTTTATTCCGCGACTCGAGGCTACCGCAAATCCCCTTACGTCAATTGTGTATCCTATCTTTTTAATGGGATTTGCCTAACGCTGGTATTACGAGTCTTGGAAGAAGTGAGCGGTAGACCCTCTCCTGTCCAGACTCCTACCTTAAAAGTCAGTAGTTAAAGGGACATTATACACTCATTTTTTCTTTGCATAAATGTTTTGTAGATGATCTATTTATATAGCCCATAAAGTTTTTTTTTTTAAATAAATGTATAGTTTTGCTTATTTTTAAATAACATTGCTCTGATTTTCAGACTCCTAACCAAGCCCCAAAGTTTTATGTGAATACTGTCAGCTACCTTATCCAGCTTGCTCCTGTTTGTGTAAAGGGTCTTTTCATATGCAAAAGAAGGGGGAGGGGGGAGTGTCTTCTTTGCCACTTGCAGTGGGCTTTCCAGCTGCCTTTTCAACAGAGCCAAACTGACAGCTTCTAAGTAAGTTTTTAAACAGTTTTATACTGGATTTGTATATCAGTATCTGTGCATCTTATTCTTTATAGTAGTGTCTATTACATGCAGTTATATGAAAATTAGTGTATACTGTCCCTTTAAGAGTTTTATGGGCTAACGCCGGAACATAAAACTCTTAACTAAAGTGCTAAAAAGTACACTAACACCCATAAACTACCTATTAACCCCTAAACCGAGGCCCCCCCCCACATCGCAAACACTATAATACATTTTTTTAACCCCTAATCTGCCGACCGGACTTCGCTGCCACCTACATTATACCTGTGAAACCCTAATCTGCTGCCCCTAACATCGCTGACATCTACATTATATTTATTAACCCCTAATCTGCCGTCCCCAACGTCGCCGCCACCCACCTACAATTATTAACCCCTAATATGCCGACCGTACATTGCCGCCACTTTAATAAATGTATTAACCCCTAAACCGCGGCACTCCCGCCTCGCAAACACTAGTTACATTTTATTAACCCCTAATCTGCCCCCCCAATGTCACAGACACCTACCTACAATTATTAACCCCTAATCTTCCGACCCCAACGTCGCCGCTACTATAATAAATTTATTAACTCCTAAAACTAAGTCTAACCCTAAGATCAGCCATTGAGCCAATCGGAATTCGAGGGACGTCATCTTGGATGACGTCATTTAAAGGAACCGTCATTCGTCGTTAGTTCGTCGTGCTGGAAGGATGCTCCGCGCCGGATGTCTTCAAGATGGAGTCGCTGCTCGTCGGATGGAAGAAGATAGAAGATGCCGCTTGGATGAAGACTTCTGCCGGTCTGGATGTCCTCTTCTGCCCCATCGGATGAAGACTTCTGCCCGGATCGGATGACCACTTGTGCCCGGCTGGGTGAAGACGGCTCAAGGTAGGGTGATCTTCAAGGGGGTAGTGTTAGGTTTTATTAAGGGGGGATTGGGTGGGTTTTAGAGTAGGGGTGTGTGGGTGGTAGGTTGTAATGTTGGGGGGTTGTATTTCTTTTTTTACAGGTAAAAGAGCTGATTATTTTGGGGCAATGCCCCGCAAAAGGCCCTTTTAAGGGCTATTTGTAATTTAGTATAGGGTAAGGCATTTTATTATTTTGTGGGGCTTTTTTATTTTATTAGGGGGCTTAGATTAGGTTAAACTTCTTGTAAAAAAAAAATCTGTAATTTAGTGGGGGGTTTTGTACTTTAGTTTATTTTAGTTAATTGTATTTAATTTTAGCTAATTGTAGTTAATTAATTTAATTTATTTAATAATAGTGTAGTGTTAGGTGTAATTGTAACTTAGGTTAGGTTTTATTTTACAGGTAAATTTGTACTTATTTTAACTAGGTAGCTATTAAATAGTTAATAACTATTTAATAACTATTCTACCTAGTTAAAATAAATACAAAGTTGCCTGTAAAATAAAAATAAACCCTAAGCTAGATACAATGTAACTATTAGTTATATTGTAGCTATCTTAGGGTTTATTTTATAGGTAAGTATTTCGTTTTAAATAGGAATACTTTAGTTAATAATAGTAATATTATTTAGATTTATTTAAATAATAATTGTTAGGGGGGTAAGGGTTAGACTTAGGTTTAGGGGTTAATAACTTTATTATAGTGGCAGCAACGTTGGAGGCGGCAGATTAGGGGTTAATAAATTTAATATAGTTGCGGCGACATTGGGGGGGCAGGTTAGGGGTTAATAACTATAATGTAGGTGTCAGCGATATTGGGGGGCAGCAGATTAGGGGTTTATAAGTATAATGTAGGTGGCGGCAGGGTCCGGAGCGGCAGATTAGGGGTTGATAATATAATGCAGGGGTCGGCGATGTCGGGGGGCAGCAGATTAATCTTACACTTAATAAGTGTAAGATTAGGGGTGTTTAGACTCGGGGTTCATGTTAGGGTGTTAGGTGCAGACATAAAAAGCATTTTCCCATAGGAAACAATGGGGCTGCGTTAGGAGCTGAACGCTGCTTTTTTGCAGGTGTTAGTTTTTTTTTTAGCCAGCTCAGCACCATTGATTCCTATGGGGAAATCGTGCACAAGCACATTTTGCCAGCTTACCGCTACCGTAAGCAACGCTGGTATCGAGGTGAGATGTGGAGCTAAATTTTGCTCAACGCTCACTTTTCTGAGGCTAACGCCGGCTTGCAGAAAACTCATAATACCAGTGTTGTCTTAAGTGAGCGGTAAGGAAAAAAGACTTGTTAGCATCGCACAGCCTTACCGACAAAACTCGTGATCTAGCCATCTGTTTCTTAGGGTTAATTCAGGATGCATTGGTGAGCTTTATTTTTTTTTCTTTATTTCTTGCTTTTTTATACTGAGCATCTATTGTGGCCTGGGGTTTTGTTCACAGAGACTTTGTTATAAATTTAATCACAAGTTAGTCATACACTATCAACCCCTTCACTGCCAGGAGAGTCGAATTATCCGCAGGCAAGAGAAGCTATAGCTAGTGCCAGACCTTCTTTTGGCATCAATACAGATTCCAAGTGTAATTAGTAACTCACTGTGCAGTAATTAAAGTACCAGTCATCCCTACCCATTCCAAAAAAAATACAATTTTGAACAAACTGAGACCTAGATTTGGAGTTTGGCGGTAGCTGTGAAAACCAGCGTTAGAGGCTCCTAACGCTGGTTTTAGGCTACCGCCGGTATTTAGAGTCACTCAAAATAGGGTCTAACGCTCACTTTTCAGCCGCGACTTTTCCATACCGCAGATCCCCTTACGTCAATTGCGTATCCTATCTTTTCAATGGGATCTTCCTAACTCCGGTATTTAGAGTTGTTTCTGAAGTGAGCGTTAGACATTTAACGACAAAACTCCAGCCGCAGGAAAAAAGTCAGTAGTTAAAGGGACATTATACACTCATTTTTTCTTTGCATAAATGTTTTGTAGATAATCTATTTATATAGCCCATAAAGTTTTTTTTTTTAATTAATGTATAGTTTTGCTTATTTTTAAATAACATTGCTCTGATTTTCAGACTCCTAACAAAGCCCCAAAGTTTTATGTGAATACGCTCGACTACCTACTCCAGCTTGCTCCTGTGTGTGTAAAGGGTCTTTTCATATGCAAAAGAAGGGGGAGGGGGGGAGTGTCTTATTTACCACTTGCTGTGGGCTTTCCAGCTACCTTTTCAACTGAGCCAAATTGACAGCTTCTAAGTAAGTTTTTAAACAGTTTTATACTGGATTTTTATATCAGTATCTGTGCATCTTATTCTTTATAGTAGTGTCTATTACATGCAGTTATATGAAAATGAGTGTATACTGTCCCTTTAAGAGCTTTCTGGGCTAACGCCGGTTCATAAAGCTCTTAACTACTGTGCTCTAAAGTACACTAACACCCATAAACTACCTATGTACCCCTAAACCGAGGTCCCCCCACATCGCCGCCACTCAATTACATTTTTTTAACCCCTAATCTGCCGACCGCCACCTACGTTATCCTTATGTACCCCTAATCTGCTGCCCCTAACACCGCCGACCCCTGTATTATATTTATTAACCCCTAATCTGCCCCCCACAACGTCGCCGCCAGCTACCTACACTTATTAACCCCTAATCTGCCGTCCGCACGCCGCCGCCAGCTACATTATCCCTATGTACCCCTAATCTGCTGCCCCTAACACCGCCGACCCCTATATTATATTTATTAACCCCTAATCTGCCCCCCACAACGTCGCCTCCACCTGCCTACACTTATTAACCCCTAATCTGCCGAGCGGACCTGAGCGCTACTATAATAAAGTTATTAACCCCTAATCCGCCTCACTAACCCTATAATAAATAGTATTAACCCCTAATCTGCCCTCCCTAACATCGCCGACACCTAACTTCAATTATTAACCCCTAATCCGCATCACTAACCCTATAATAAATAGTATTAACCCCTAATCTGCCCTCCCTAACATCGCCGACACCTAACTTCAATTATTAACCCCTAATCTGCCGACCGGAGCTCACCGCTATTCTAATAAATGTATTAACCCCTAAAGCTAAGTCTAACCCTAACACTAACACCCCCCTAAGTTAAATATAATTTAAATCTAACGAAATTAATTAACTCTTATTAAATAAATTATTCCTATTTAAAGCTAAATACTTACCTGTAAAATAAATCCTAATATAGCTACAATATAAGTTATATTTATATTATAGCTATTTTAGGATTTATATTTATTTTACAGGTAACTTTGTATTTATTTTAACCAGGTACAATAGCTATTAAATAGTTAAGAACTATTTAAACTAACTATTTAAAAAACTAGTTAAAATAATTACAAATTTACCTGTAAAAGAAATCCTAACCTAAGTTACAAATAAACCTAACGCTATACTATCAATAAATTAATTAAATAAACTACCTACAATTACCTACAATTAACCTAACACTACACTATCAATAAATTAATTAAATACAATTGCTACAAATAAATACAATTAAATAAACTAGCTAAAGTACAAAAAATAAAAAAGAACTAAGTTACAAAAAATAAAAAAATATTTACAAACATAAGAAAAATATTACAACAATTTTAAACTAATTACACCTACTCTAAGCCCCCTAATAAAATAACAAAGACCCCCAAAATAAAAAAATGCCCTACCCTATTCTAAATTACTACAGTTCAAAGCTCTTTTACCTTACCAGCCCTGAACAGGGCCCTTTGCGGGGCATGCCCCAAGAAATACAGCTCTTTTGCCTGTAAAAAAAAGCATACAATACCCAAGCCCCCCAACATTACAACCCACCACCCACATACCCCTAATCTAACCCAAACCCCCCTTAAATAAACCTAACACTAAGCCCCTGAAGATCATCCTACCTTGTCTTCACCATACCAGGTTCACCGATCAGTCCAGAAGAGCTCCTCCGATGTCCTGATCCAAGCCCAAGCGGGGGGCTGAAGAGGTCCATGATCCGGCTGAAGTCTTCATCCAAGCGGGGCAGAAGAGTTCTTCCATCCGATTGAAGTCTTCATCCAAGCGGCATCCATCCGGAGCGAAGCGGCAGCATCCTGAAGACCTCCACCGCGGAACATCCATCCTGGCCGACGACTGAACGACAAATGACGGTTCCTTTAAATGACGTCATCCAAGATGGCGTCCCTCGAATTCCGATTGGCTGATAGGATTCTATCAGCCAATCGGAATTAAGGTAGGAATATTCTGATTGGCTGATGGAATCAGCCAATCAGAATCAAGTTCAATCCGATTGGCTGATCCAATCAGCCAATCAGATTGAGCTCGCATTCTATTGGCTGATCGGAACAGCCAATAGAATGCAAGCTCAATCTGATTGGCTGATTGGATCAGCCAATCGGATTGAACTTGATTCTGATTGGCTGATTCCATCAGCCAATCAGAATATTCCTACCTTAATTCCGATTGGCTGATAGAATCCTATCAGCCAATCGGAATTCGAGGGACGCCATCTTGGATGACGTCATTTAAAGGAACCGTCATTCGTCGTTCAGTCGTCGGCCAGGATGGATGTTCCGCGGTGGAGGTCTTCAGGATGCTGCCGCTTCGCTCCGGATGGATGCCGCTTGGATGAAGACTTCAATCGGATGGAAGAACTCTTCTGCCCCGCTTGGATGAAGACTTCAGCCGGATCATGGACCTCTTCAGCCCCCCGCTTGGGCTTGGATCAGGACATCGGAGGAGCTCTTCTGGACCGATCGGTGAACCTGGTATGGTGAAGACAAGGTAGGATGATCTTCAGGGGCTTAGTGTTAGGTTTATTTAAGGGGGGTTTGGGTTAGATTAGGGGTATGTGGGTGGTGGGTTGTAATGTTGGGGGGCTTGGGTATTGTATGTTTTTTTTACAGGCAAAAGAGCTGTATTTCTTGGGGCATGCCCCGCAAAGGGCCCTGTTCAGGGCTGGTAAGGTACAAGAGCTTTGAACTGTAGTAATTTAGAATAGGGTAGGGCATTTTTTTATTTTGGGGGGCTTTGTAATTTTATTAGGGGGCTTAGAGTAGGTGTAATTAGTTTAAAATTGTTGTAATATTTTTATTATGTTTGTAAATATTTTTTTATTTTTTGTAACTTAGTTCTTTTTTATTTTTTGTACTTTAGCTAGTTTATTTAATTGTATTTATTTGTAGCAATTGTATTTAATTAATTTATTGATAGTGTAGTGTTAGGTTAATTGTAGGTAATTGTAGGTAGTTTATTTAATTAATTTATTGATAGTGTAGTGTTAGGTTTATTTGTAACTTAGGTTAGGATTTCTTTTACAGGTAAATTTGTAATTATTTTAACTATTTTAGCTATTAAATAGTTCTTAACTATTTAATAGCTATTGTACCTGGTTAAAATAAATACAAAGTTACCTGTAAAATAAATATAAATCCTAAAATAGCTATAATATAATTATAATTTATATTGTAGCTATATTAGGATTTATTTTACAGGTAAGTATTTATCTTTAAATAGGAATAATTTATTTAATAAGAGTTAATTAATTTCGTTATTTAAATTATATTTAACTTAGGGGGGTGTTAGTATTAGGGTTAGACTTAGCTTTAGGGGTTAATACACTTATTAGAATAGTGGCGAGATTCGGTCGGCAGATTAGGGGTTAATAATTGAAGTTAGGTGTCGGCGATGTTAGGGAGGGCAGATTAGGGGTTAATACTATTTATTATAGGGTTAGTGAGGCAGATTAGGGGTTAATAACTTTATTATAGTAGCGCTCAGGTCCGCTCGGCAGATTAGGGGTTAATAAGTGTAGGCAGGTGGAGGCGACGTTGAGGGGGGCAGATTAGGGGTTAATAAATATAATATAGGGGTCGGCGATGTTAGGGCAGCAGATTAGGGGTACATAGGGATAATGTAAGTAGCGGCGGTTTACGGAGCGGCAGATTAGGGGTTAATAATAATAT
Organism: Bombina bombina; assembly: GCF_027579735.1. NCBI lineage: Eukaryota > Metazoa > Chordata > Amphibia > Anura > Bombinatoridae > Bombina > Bombina bombina. The sequence goes on from NW_026512111.1 coordinate 43,240, forward strand.
GCAGGGGTCAGCGATAGCGGGGGGCGGCAGAATAGGGGTTAATAAGTGTAAGGTTAGGGGTGTTTAGACTCGGGGTACATGTTAGAGTGTTAAGTGCAGACGTCGGAAGGGTTACCGCATAGCAAACAATGGGGCTGCGTTAGGAGCTGAACGCGGCTTTTTTGCAGGTGTTTGTTTTTTTTTTCAGCTCAAACAGCCCCATTGTTTCCTATGGGAGAATCGTGCACGAGCACGTTTTTGAGGCTGGCCGCGTCCGTAAGCAACTCTGGTATCGAGAGTTGAAGCTGCGTTAAAAATGCTCTACGCTCCTTTTTTGGAGCCTAACGCAGCCTTTATGTGGACTCTCGATACCAGAGTTATTTTTATGGTGCAGCCAGTAAAACGCGGGCGTTAGTTTTTCGGGTCGTTACCGACAAAACTCCAAATCTAGCCGTGAGTGAACTTTCGTTTGTTTATACCTCTGATGTTTTGATCTCAGAATTGATCTTCATCAGTCTGTGACATAGAGCCATAAATCTTTATAAAAGAAAAAAGTTTTCTCTTTGTGTATGTGTGTGCTTATGGGCATTTAGTTGTGCTTTAATAGGAAAAAAGCTAAAATATCTGGTACAATTTATATACATAGTTAAAACTTTTATTAAATATGAATATTGTATAATATGATTTTACATGTTTTCAGCTACTTTACTTCAAAGGGCTCCATTGCACTTCTATATATGTCTATATATGTGTACATATGTATTTATGTGTTTATATGTGTATATTTGTCTGTAAATCCATTTATAAACATAAATACACACACACACACATATATATATATATATATATATATATATATATATATATATATATATATATATATATACAGTATACACACATATACATATTTAGATATATCTTTGAACCCTTTATAACTGTTTTATGCAATTATTTTTATATAATAATCTTTATAAGATAGTGTTATTATGAGTGTAACTGTACTATTAAATACATTTTCTATGTGTTTTGTGTAACTTTTTTGTCAAGCATAACAGTTAAACTGAGCTCTGAAGTCATAATATCCTGACACATGTTAAATTCAATTGCGCTCAAGTGAACACATTTACTTTAAATTTGTAATACGTGTGCTACATACGTTGCGTATAAAGAGACACAATACACCCATTTTCGCTTGCACGCAACAATTAGTGCATCAATTGTAATCTGTCTCTTAATGAATACTGCTATCCTATTCTGCATTCACCTTACAAATTCATAATACACAAGCACATTAATATCAACAATAAACATAGCTGCTCTCAATACTGTGATTCCTGCCCTATTCTTTCAGCAACATCCATATCACCCTGCAAAAAATGATCTGGCACTGCAGAGCATCTGGAGCAAATTACACACTCAAGCAGACTTCATACTTTAATTGTAGACCATAGCCTATAAATACTTCTAACACTTAAAACAATACCCACCCTTGACCTACTGCATCTTCATCAGACAATAACATTAAAGTTTAGGATACATTTCCCATATCATGCACAGAAGCTCCTCCTCCCCCGCTACCAGCATTAAAATGATGGTAAACTTTCCACTTTTTATAATCAGATTATGAATGTTAGTGATATTTTAGAATGAAGATTCGCTTTAACTTACTTTTTAATCTAGCCGTGCCATTCTAATACTCTACGCTCCCGCCACACACTTCAAAAGTAATATTTTTTGTAATCTAACAGTTTGAACTGTTTTTCAATCAGCGCTCTATCTACAATAAAAATGCCATTAGGATAGAGAGCTGATTGCAGAACAGTTCAAATCATTATCCATTATATATAAGTATAGAGATCCAGACTATATCCCAGAGCTGGCTGGAATCCCCAGAATATACAGCAGGCCTACACAGGTAAGTGAAATGAGAGTTCTGGAGACAGAGTCAGAGCAACATATAAACCTACATATTGTGTACTTATATACAAACAAGCTGCATTAGGGTTATAGCATTCAAGCGTTCTAGCTAGATAGTTATGCAAAGCATAAGCACATATAACAGACGCTCTTGATATTACACTAAATAAATATTTTGCAATATACATATAATTCTAGCATCATAATAAAACACTTAAGGAGATTTACGCATTGCTGTGTCAAGACCTGATGGAGCCATAACCATCTGTATTTGCAGCATATCACATGATTTCATGTCCCAAGAAATAGGTAGAAACATATGCCCATATCAGCAAGAGTACTGAGGACTTAGATATCCATAAGAGTCCATAATAATAAGCAAAGCAAATCTTGATTGTAGTCTTCATCCCCATCAGTCTGTTATTGTCTGGCACTAGATTAACAATAGCAGCACACATAAACAGCACTACTATTATGTCACCTTGGGGACATAGTGTCCAGACATGTAGTCTTGATTGTAGTATCCATCCTCATAGTGAAGTTGTAAGAAAACACTCAACTATCGATAGCAGCGAGCATAATCAACACTGCTATTCAATCCCCTTGGGGACACAGTGTCCAAAGCAAAAATCCAGCATGCTTCCAATTTAAGAAGCTCTTTTCCTCTATTTCCCCCTCTATTCAGGGGTGGGAGATGATCAATTAGCATAGTTCTCAGTGAGGAGATAGAGTGTCCAGCCTGCACAAAGTGCCTTGCTACAGGTTGGTCCGAATGTCCTTTGTCAATAGCCAGGCGGATAGCCGACTTATGGTTTGCAAGTCTTTCTCTGAATGAAGTTGTTGTTTTACCGATATAGCAAAGGAAACATGGACAGATCAACATATATATAACGTGTTCCGATGTGCACATTAATCTGTGTTGAATGTTGAACACCTTATTAGTATGGAATTTGTTCCCTGTACCCATACTAGTACACGTTACACAATTGCCACATCGGAAACATCATAGTTTATCCTTAGGTAACCATGTCCCTTTTTGGTAACAGTGCATAGGATCCGTAAGGACCAGTAAGTCTCTCAAATTTTTGGATCTTCAAGAACTCTCATTTCTTTATTAATACTGTTTGCCTACGTAAAGCCGGCGGGCGTGTCCTCATGACGATTGGGTATGGATCATTGGAGCCCAGTTGTGTTTATAGGTTGCCTTGGTAACTATGTCTGATACTGATGATGTCAATAATAGGCGCAGCTAATGATGGGTGTGGCCTATAGACACAGTGCAAATGATGTGTTTGCTCTGGAGATTGATTAACACAGGTGGGTTTAATTTGTGTTTTATAAGGGTATATAAGGATGTTTTATTGCTATGTACTTTATGTCTACTTGGGCCTCCACTGAGGAAAGCTCCTGTGTGAGCTGAAACATTTGGCAACAGGCCAATTCGTATTTTTGTCTAATAAAAGGCTGATTTTTTGCCACTTACCTGTGTAGGCCTACTATATATTCTGGGGATTCCAGCCAGCTCTGGGATATAGTCTGGATCTCTGTATCAGTGTTTAGCAGTGCTCCAGGGAGTTGTATATGTTGGAGTGTGCCATTTATATTGGACTTGTTTATATAAGTATAGATATATATTGTACCAAAATACCATCAGATACTGGTGTAAGATACCATTGCTACAAAAATGTCATGTTCATTTCCATAACCAAAATTGAGGAGGTAGATTTACTCATCTGCTTAAAACTCTGTAACCACTACTCTTTTTTTGCTATAGGTTGTTGATATTCCTCCCCCCCATCATGCAGTATAAGATGGTAATATGTCCAAGTGGTGTCTAAAAAGCAGTTTGTAAGCAAGGGATAGTGTGTCTTTGCAGGGGGTGGGATTATACCAAAACCTTTTAAATGTTGTGGGTGCACGGCGTATATTCACTCTTTGAGGGTGACTGGTGAAAAAGTGGGATAATTAAAGTTATTTATATCAATGATCAAATTTAGGGCCTATGGAGTCTAGGCGATCAACATGATGTTTCAGTGCCATCTTGGAGGACGGAGTTACAAGGGATTAAGCAACGGCTATAATTTAGTCTAGTTAGACTAGCTGAAGGTAGTTTTAGAGGGAAGGTTGGATTATCAAGTAAAGGAGTTCAGGGTAAAGGTATAGAAGAGAGTCGACCGACTAACATTTTTTTTTATACATTTATCTCATACCAGTAGGATTTCTCCAAAATTATAAGTAGGTGTTTTAGCAACCAGCAAAGCCCCCCCCCCCAACTGTTTACACCTTTCTAACTAATGTTTCATTGAACCCATTCTTTATTATGGGCATTGTTGCACCAATCTTTCTATTCTAAAGATGTGCGCAAAAAGCTAAACTTAAAATATCGCAAACACGTTAAAGTATTCCCCCATAGCCCAAAAGGTTGCGCAAACCGTTTGCATTTTCTCAAGTGTGCCAAATATTAATATCTCACATTTTAATGTTCTTCATATAGCAGAATACGTTCTATTTATTCTTAAATATATATATATATATATATATATATATATATATATATATAGCTTACATACTAAAAGGCACTCTCCGTTTTTTAGGAAAAACACAGAGTGCCTTTTAGTATTTAAGTAGTATATGGTATTATTGGAGTGTACCCCAGCAGTTGCTTTATGAAATGTATGTGCTGGATCTCACAGGAATATATATATAATATATATATATATATATATATATATATATATATATATATATATATATATGTAATTTTTCTTTGCAACAATATATATCTATATCTGTTTATCTTTATGATTATATATAGGTATAGATATATGCAGATATATATAGGAATATCTATTTAAAATACTTAGAACATATACCCCTATGTGAAGAACATTGGAATGTGAAATATTTACATTAAATACATAGATAAACACTTTATTAAATACACTTATAAATACATATGTACACACATATAAACACACACACATATATATATATATATATATATATATATATATATATATACTGTATATATGTACAGGTATATGCACATACAGAACATACACATATTTAGACATGTATCTCTATGTTAAAGCCCTTTACAATCCTTTTTTTCTAAAACCTGAGACCTCATATCTTAGAGACCTTATAACTTTCTTATGCAATATTTTTTTCAATATTTTTTATTAGATAGTGTTATTATGAGTGTAACTCTACTTTTAAATATAATTTTGATGTATTTTGTGCAACTTTTTTGTCTTGTGTAACAGCCAGAGCTCTGAAGTCATGCTTTCCTGACTTGTAAATTAAATTGCGCTCAAGCAAAGTTTTTACTTTCAACCTGTAATACGCGCACTACTTCCGATGTGCGCAAAGAACCACAATGAACCCTTATTGCTTGTGCACAACAGTTAGTGCGCCACTCGTAATCCCCATCAGTCCTTAGGTCTGCAACTGGATACTCACTGTTCTTTTGTTAACTATGGGCCGGATTACAAGTGGAGCAGTATTTAACGCTCCTGCTTGAGCTCTTACTCCGCTAGAAGCAAGCTTTTTGGGCACGTCGGGTAGCGCTCGTATTACAACTTGAAAGTGAAAAGTTTTTGCTTGCTCGCTAAACCGATGTACACAAAATGGAGCAAAAAAGAGGCGGCCTTCAAGGTCTTAGAAATAGCATATGAGCCTATCTAGGTTCAGCTTTCAACAAAGAATACCAAGAGAACAAAGTAAATTTGATGATAAAAGTAAATTGGAAAGTTGTTTAAAATTGCATGCCCTATCTGAATCATGAAAGTTTAATTTTGACTAGACTGTTCCTTTTAAAGGGATTGTACACTGTAAAATAGTTTTCATTAACCCCTTAATGCCCACAACACTTTTCCATTTTCTGTCCGTTTGGGATGAAGGCTATTTTTACATTTTTGCTGTGTTTGCGTTAAGCTGTAATTTTCCTCTTACTCATTTACTGTACCCACACATATTATATACCGTTTTTCTCACCATTAAATGTACTTTCTAAAGATACCATTATTTTCATCATATATTATAATTTACTATAAAAAAAATGATAAAATATGAGGAAAAAATGGAAAAAAAACACTTTTTCTAACTTTGACCCCCAAAATCTGTTACACATCTACAACCACCAAAAACACCCATGCTAAATAGTTTCTAAATTTTTTCCTGAGTTTAGAAATACCCAATGTTTACATGTTCTTTGCTTTTTTTGCAAGTTATAGGGCAATAAATACAAGTAGCACTTTGCTATTTCCAAACCACTTTTTTTCAAAATTAGCTCTACTTACATTGGAACACTGATATCTTTCAGGAATCCCTGAATATCCCTTGACATGTATATATATATTTTTTTTAGAAGACATCCCAAAGTATTGATCTAGGCCCATTTTGGTATATTTCATGCCACCATTTCACCGCCAAATGCGATGAAGTAAAAAAAATCGTTCACTTTTTCACAATTTATTTCACAAACTTTAGGTTTCTCACCGAAATTATTTACAAACAACTTGTCCAATTATGGCATAAATGGTTGTAAATGCTTCTCTGGGATCCTCTTTGTTCAGAAATAGCAGACATAGCAGACATATATATTTTAGCTTTAGTGTAGTGTAGTAGACAACCCCAAGTATTGATCTAGGCCCATCTTGGTATATTTCATGCCACCATTTCACTGCCAAATGTGACCAAATTAAAAAAGTAAAATTTTTCACAATTTTAGGTTTCTCACTGAAATTATTTACAAACAGCTTGTGCAATTATGGCACAAATGTTTGTAAACGCTTCTCTGGGATCCCCTTTCTTCAGAAATAGCAGACATATATGACTTTGGCGTTGTTTTTTGGTAATTAGAAGGCCGCTAAATGCCGCTGCGCACCACACGTGTATTATGCCCAGCAGTGAAGGGGTTAATTAGGGAGCTTGTAGGGAGCTTGTAGGGTTAATTTTAGCTTTAGTGTAGTGTAGTAGACAACCCAAAGTATTGATCTAGGCCAATTTTGGTATATTTCATGCCACCATTTCACCGCCAAATGCGATCAAATAAACAAATGTTTTTCCTTTTTTCACAAACTTTAGGTTTCGCACTGATTATTTACAAACAGCTTGCGCAATTATGGCACAAATGGTTGTAAATGCTTCTCTGGGATCCCCTTTCTTCAGAAATAGCAGACATATATGACTTTGGTGTTGTTTTTTGGTAATTAGAAGGCCGCTAAATGCCGCTGTGCATCAAACCTGTATTATGGCTAGCAGTGAAGGGGTTAATTAGGTAGCTTGTAGGGAGCTTGCAGGGTTAGTTTTAGCTTTAGTGTAGAGATCAGCCTCCAACCTGACACATCAGACCCCCTGATCCCTCCCAAACAGCTCTCTTCCCTCCCCCATCCCACAATTGATTGCCTCTCCCCTTTCTCCCATTTTTACATTTCGACTTTTGCCATATTGTAGCGGTTCCCACCTGCTCCCTCCCCGTGCACGCGCCTGCCCCCGTGCACGCGCGCATGTCAGTGCGCGCCTCTGTCGATCCCGCACCCCTCCACATCACACGGCCCATCGATGGCCAAACTTCGGCTCCCACCCACCAACGATACTGGCCATCGATGTCCAGTGCAGAGAGGGCCACAGATCGCTTCCACCGTTTTCCCAGACCGACGACGTACAGGGTACGTCCCGGTTGTTTACTGTATTTTTTTAGAGGACGTACGCTGTACTTCGTCGGTCGTTAAGGGGTTACTGTATTTTCAATGGCTTGTTATACCAGCTTCAGAGTATAAAGTATTTAAGAAACTGTATTTTTAGGTTTATTTGTGTATATGAAGTAGCTGGGTCCGTGCTTTTTAAACCACAGCCTATAACAATGGGTTAAATATCAGATCTCATTATGTTATCACTCTGTGTACACATTCAAGTTTCCTTATCTTAAATTTGTCTGGAAAACCAAAGCTCAATACTTAGAGAGAACAATGGAAAATTATAATTTTATTATTTAACTATCCTGCACTGCACCCCACTGAGAGTGTAACTTCTTCTGCTGGCTGTGTTTACATGGGCTTATCAATAGCGTATACTCCAGTATAGAAACTTTCAGTACAGGTGGCTATACCACAGGCTAAAGAAGCTATTTCAAAAGCTGAAATAGGAGTAAAGGAGCTACTTGTAAACAATTTAATACACTTCAGCAGGTAAAATGGATCATTGGGAATAATTTAAAGGGGAAAAAAATTTGGGCTAACTGTCACTTTAAGTATTGTTCCTTATAAAATGGGCTTATTCAAATTTTAACATCATTCTTCCTGCTCACCACAAATTGACTTGCACTGCAAAATTCTATTGCTGCCACAACTCAAGTAATTGGATATAGGATGTCTGTATTTGTATATTTAAAGGGACAGTCTAGTCAAAATGAAACTTCTATAATTCAGATATGGCATGCAATTTAAAACAACTTACTTTTATCATCAAATTTGCTTTGTTCTCTTGGTATTCTTTGATGAAAGCTAAACATAGGTAGGCTCATATGCTAATTACTAAGCCCTTGAAGGGCGCCTCTAATCTCAGTGCATTTTGACATCTTTTCACAGCTAGAGAGTGTTAGTTCATGTGTGCTATATAGATAACATTGTGCTTACTCCCGTTAAAGAATAACAGCAGCAGTATTAACACACTGCTACAATATCTAGTAAACAAAATAACTCCGTATCTATCAAATTTGGCAATTGCAATACATTCCTAAACTAGGTATCCTCTTAGCCTACACAATCCGACCAACCATCTTAAGTCCTGAAAACACACAAATGTATAATAACCTATACATGCCTCATCTCTTTTGTACAATACACCACTGGTTTCTCCTTATCCCCCTTCCAAAGTAAACACTCCACTGTAAGGATCCACAACTAATCAGGGGCGCGATCCGATATAGATCGCAGTTTGCGGCGCAAGCGAGGGAACCGGCGTTGCCCGCAGTTTCAGCTCGCAACTCGAGCTATCCCATATAAGTCGCCGTCAGATGCTAACGTGCCGTAAGTCTGACAAACCAGCGATGTCCAGAAATCTGCGCAAGTACAAATTTCTGGCGTCGCCAGTGACTTGCGGCACGTTAGAAACTGCCGGCGCCTATAAAACCTGACTAAAGTCTAAAACACCCGCACTGTCTAACACGCCTCCCTAACATAGCCCGACAAGTCTAACCCTCTATCCGCTATCCCCCCTCACTATCCTAACAATAAAAAAGCTATTAACCCCTAAACCGCCGCTCCCGTACCCCACCGCAACCTAACAAAGTTATTAACCCCTAAACCGCCGCTCCCGTACCCCGCCGCCAGCTATATTATATCTATAACCCCCTAAAGTGAGCCCCTAACACCGCCGCCATCTATATTAAAATTATTAACCCCTAATGTAAGCCCCTTACACCGCCGCCATCTCTATTAAAATGATTAACCCCTAATTTAATCTACCTACCCCCGCCGCCAGCTATATTATCTATATTAACCCTAAGTATATTATAGTTAATATAGGTATTACATTATATATATTAACTATATTAACCCTAATTATATTAGGGTTAATATAGTTAATATAGTTACTATAGTATTTATATTAACTATATTAACTCTATCTAACCCTAACTAAATTTATATTAAATTAATCTAATTCATTTATAAACTAAAATATTCCTATTTAAATCTAAATACTTACCTATAAAATAAACCCTAAGATAGCTACAATATAATTAATAATTACATTGTAGCTATGTTAGGGTTAATATTTATTTTACAGGTAAATTGTTAATTATTTTAACTAGGTATAATAGGTATTAAATAGTTATTAACTATTTAATATCTACCTAGTTAAAATAATTACCCAATTACCTGTAAAATAAATCCTAACCTAAGTTACAAATACACCTACACTATCAATAAATTTAATAAACTACAAACATCTATCTAAAAATACAATTAAATTAACTAAACTAAATTACAAAAAAAAAAAACACTAAATTACAAAAAATAAAAAAAAGATTACAAGATTTTTAAGCTAATTACACCTATTCTAAGCCCCCTAATAAAATAATACACCCCCAAAATAAAAAAAATTCCCTGCCCTATTCTAAATTAAACAAATTTCAAAGCACTTTACCTTACCAGCCCTTAAAAGGGCCTTTTGTGGGGCATGCCCCAAAGAATTCAGCTCTTTTGCATACAACAAATACAATCCCCCCCCCCTATTACAACCCACCACCCACATACCCCTATTCTAAAACCACCCAAACCCCCCTTTAAAAAGCCTAACACTACCCCCCTGAAGATCTCCCTACCTTGTCTTCACCACACCGGGCCGAACTCCTGATCCGATCCGGGCGATGTCTTCCTCCAAGCGGCAAAGAAGAATTCTTCCTCCGGCGATGTCTTCCTCCAAGCGGCAAAGAAGAATTCTTCCTCCGGCGACGTCTTCCTCCAAGCGGCAGCAAAGTCTTCATTCTTCCGGCGGCATCTTCAATCTTCTTTCTTCGCTCCGCCGCCGCGGAGCATCCATCCCGGCCGACTGCTGTACTACGAATGAGGTACCTTTAAATGACGTCATCCAAGATGGCATCCGCCAAATTCCGATTGGCTGATAGGATTCTATCAGCCAATCGGAATTAAGTTAGAAAAATCTGATTGGCTGATTGAATCAGCCAATCAGATTCAAGTTCAATCCGATTGGCTGATCCGAACAGCCAATCAGATTGAGCTCGCATTCTATTGGCTGATCGGAACAGCCAATAGAATGCGAGCTCAATCTGATTGGCTGATTGGATCAGCCAATCGGATTGAACTTGAATCTGATTGGCTGATTCAATCAGCCAATCAGATTTTTCTAACTTAATTCCGATTGGCTGATAGAATCCTATCAGCCAATCGGAATTCGGCGGACGCCATCTTGGATGACGTCATTTAAAGGTACCTCATTCGTAGTACAGCAGTCGGCCGGGATGGATGCTCCGCGGCGGCGGAGCGAAGAAAGAAGATTGAAGATGCCGCCGGAAGAATGAAGACTTTGCTGCCGCTTGGAGGAAGACGTCGCCGGAGGAAGAATTCTTCTTTGCCGCTTGGAGGAAGACATCGCCGGAGGAAGAATTCTTCTTTGCCGCTTGGAGGAAGACATCGCCCGGATCGGATCAGGAGTTCGGCCCGGTGTGGTGAAGACAAGGTAGGGAGATCTTCAGGGGGGTAGTGTTAGGCTTTTTTAAGGGGGGTTTGGGTGGTTTTAGAATAGGGGTATGTGGGTGGTGGGTTGTAATGGGGGGGGGGATTGTATTTGTTGTATGCAAAAGAGCTGAATTCTTTGGGGCATGCCCCACAAAAGGCCCTTTTAAGGGCTGGTAAGGTAAAGAGCTTTGAAATTTGTTTAATTTAGAATAGGGCAGGGAATTTTTTTTTTTTTGGGGGGTTTATTATTTTATTAGGGGGCTTAGAATAGGTGTAATTAGCTTAAAAATCTTTTAATCTTTTTTTTATTTTTTGTAATTTAGTTTAGTTAATTTAATTGTATTTTTAGATAGATGTTTGTAGTTTATTAAATTTATTTATAGTGTAGGTGTATTTGTAACTTAGGTTAGGATTTATTTTACAGGTAATTGGGTAATTATTTTAACTAGGTAGATATTAAATAGTTAATAACTATTTAATATCTATTATACCTAGTTAAAATAATTAACAATTTACCTGTAAAATAAATATTAACCCTAACATAGCTATAATGTAATTATTAATTATATTGTAGCTATCTTAGGGTTTATTTTATAGGTAAGTATTTAGATTTAAATAGGAATATTTTAGTTTATAAATGAATTAGATTAATTTAATATAAATTTAGTTAGGGGTGTTAGGGTTAGATAGAGTTAATATAGTTAATATAAATACTATAGTAACTATATTAACTATATTAACCCTAATATAATTAGGGTTAATATAGTTAATATATATAATGTAATACCTATATTAACTATAATATACTTAGGGTTAATATAGATAATATAGCTGGCGGCGGGGGTAGGTAGATTAAATTAGGGGTTAATCATTTTAATAGAGATGGCGGCGGTGTAAGGGGTCAGATTAGGGGATAGATAAGGTAGATGGCGGCGGTTTTAGGGGCTCACAGTAGGGGGTTAGTTTATGTAGATGGCGGCGGGGTCCGGGAGCAGCGGTTTAGGGGTTAATAACTTTATTAGGGATTTCGGGGGGGGGGATCGCGGTTGACAGGTAGATAGACATTGCGCATGCGTTAGGTGTTAGGTTGATTTTAGCAGATCGCGGTGGACAGGGAGATAGACATTGCGCATGCGTTAGGTGTTAGGTTTATTTTAGCAGATCGCTGGTGACAGGTAGATAGACATTGCGCATGCGTTAGGTGTTAGGTTTATTTTAGCAGCCAGTTTAGGAAGTTACGGGGCTCCAATAGTCAGCGTAAGGCTTCTTACGGCTGCTTTTTGTGGCGAGGTGAAAATGGAGTAAGTTTTCTCCATTTTCGCCACGTAAGTCCTTACGCTGCATATTGGATACCAAACTGCGCGGGTTTGGTATACCTGCCTATGGCCCAAAAAACTACGGGCGACGGCAGAAATATACGGGCGTAACTTCTAGGTTACGCCGTATATGTGATACCAAACCCGCGCAAATATTGGCGTCGCCGGCTTTTGCGGGCGACGATTTATATCGGATCGACCCCCAGATTAGAGCATAGCTCATTTCTGATGTTTAGTCCATCATGATTGCTTAAAGGACAGGTCAACACTGTAGATTTGCATAATCAACAAATGCAAGATAACAAGACAATGCAATAGCACTTAGTCTGAACTTCAAATAAGTAGTAGATTTTTTTCTGACAATTTTAAAAGTTATCTCTTTTTCCTCTCCCCCTGTACCATGTGACAGCCATCAGCGAATCACAAATGTGATTATTCTTATTCTTGCACATGCTCAGTAGGAGCTGGTGACTACAAAAGTTTAAATATAAAAAGACTGTGCACATTTTGTTAATGGAAGTAAATTAGAAAGTTGTTTAAAATTGCATGCTCTATCTGAATAATGAAAGTTTAATTTTGATTGAGTGTCCCTTTAAAGGGACATGAAACCTAAATTTTTTCTTTCAGGGTTTAGGTAGAACATACAATTTTAAACAACTTTCCAATTTACTTCTTTTATCAAATTTGCTTCATTCTCTTGGTATGCTTAGTTGAAAGGGAAGCATTGCACTACTGGTTTCTAAATTAAAATATGGGTGAGCCTAAATATTAATTACCCTCCTCTAATTTATGTGAATCTTTTTAGGCCCAAAAGAGGCTTATTGGACCAAGAGAGGAACTTGTTGTAGAAATATATAAAATGGAGGTTTTTGTTTTTCCCTTTTTTTCTTAATACTCAATATCTATAACACTGTATGGAGGATTACACTATGCTATGGATTAATGTCAACTTGTTATCTCTGACTTTGTTTCTTGCCAACTATTATTCTTTACATATATTGTTTACAATTTATAACCTCAATAAAAATTTATTTATAAAAAAAAAAAAATATGGGTGAGCCAATGACAATCAGTATATATATATATATATATATATATATATATATATATATATATGCAGCCACCAATCAGCAGCTAGAACCTAGGTTCTTTGCTACTCCTGAGCTTTCCCAGATAAACCTTTCAGCAAAGGATACCAAGAGAAGGAAGCAAATTAAATGATAGAAGCAAATTGGAAAGTTGTTTAAAATTTTATTTTCTATCTGAATTATAAAAGAAAAAAAAAATGGGTTTCATGTCCCTTTAATTCTTACCACTTACAGACAAATCGTGATGGTGACTGTTGCTATACTTTGCATAAGGCATATATTATGTAGTGTTGCATAATTTAATTAAGAGAGTAATTCAAGGACCCTAAGAAGAAGATTGTGAAAAATAAATCTGCAGTGATAAAAGAATTACACTCTTACCAATAATACATATAGCAAATATAGAACTCACACAATGCAAGTATATATATGTGTACAAAGTTACATATAGATAATGGGCTCACACTAATTACTATTATTATCATTTAATTGTGCTGCCAACTTCTGTAGCGATGTACTATGTCATTATGTGGAGAATGTTTAATATAGGAACAGATTTGTCCAGATCATAGTGAACGTACTATATAAGCTACTAGATATATTTGTCATATAGGGGAGAGGACTTATCCCAGCAGGGGCTGAAAACAATTCCTTCCTTTACTTATTACACTATTGATGTCAGAACGAAGCAAAAAACAGTCTCTTCTACAACTGTAAATCAAAATTGTGTGCAGCGGGAAATCAGACTTGTAATGATGTATTCACCCCACCCCACCACCACCACCACCTTCCACAACAGCAGACTGTTTCCCCTGCTGGCCCCAGATGATGTATAGAGTGTTATTTGATGCAGCTGTATATGTGGTTCTAATTTCTGATTGTACATAGGTCCTTAGAAAAACGTGCTTGTTGTACACAAGTTTGAATAAGTGAACAAATAGTTTAAATACATTTAAATCAGAGTTTTCTAATCTAAAAGGCAGAGTTTTCCTGTGTATTAATAAACATAGCATTGTAGTAAATTTGGGAATAAAACATTAGATCTGTTCCCTGTATTCTGTAGCTCTCAGGTGCTAAGACAATCTGTTTATAAACCAGTATGTTTCTGATCTCAGACAGCTGTTCCCTTATGGTATTCCCGATGAGTTCACTTTGGTGATAACCTTGTTGCTGAAGAAGCAGACGACAGATGAAGACTGGTACCTCTTCCAAATCAATGACCTTCAAGGATATCCACAGGTACTTCCCATCCCTATCAGCATTTTGTTTACCTTCTGAACCCATGTATCCTTTGCTTATTTCAGTTATGTGTTTATTAATATGTCACAAAAAGAGTGCCCTTTAAACTCATAAAGTGGTTAAAATACAAAAAATGGATATTTGTTTAGCTTTGTCTGTTGGTGAACACGCTATTATGACTCTCTGTCATAACCCTTTCTATAAATATTTCTGTGAATAGTTCTGCATTATTTCAATTTGTGTTTTTGTT